>NC_091741.1:46701605-47001605 GCF_043380555.1 Nothobranchius furzeri | reverse complement strand
GTTTTGTCTAGTTGCTGTGTTTATGTTCCATAATTTAAAATATATAGAAAAACTGGCTTAGAAATAAGAAAGTTTCATCCTTAGAAATAAATGACTCAAATCATTTCAGCAGAAAATGAGTTTAACTTGCAGCAGTTCTGACTCGTGAGACTGGCTTTATTATTTAGACAGATAAAGAGTGGGTAACGTAGCTTATTGGTTCTAGTATGGGACTTAAATGTGTGACAATTAGCTTAAAATAATCTTTAATTATCTGCTCGACAGTCTGAGTACAGTGGGGGGCATGATAATGATACAGAGAGCAGACCCCGCTCCCGTCACTCCTGTCACTTAAAGAAAAGACGGCAGAATGATGAAAGAAAAGCAGAAACAATAATGCATGTGTGAGTGTGCGTGTGTGTTAGCATGTGCATACACACTCGTGGGTGTTAGAGACAGTAAGCGCATTTGCTGAACCCGTCATTAAGTTCTCTACCCCTGTGGTTGATGTCAGGGTCTAGACAGGAAGACAAAGCCCGGCCCTTCCTCCTTAAAGTCCCCACGGGAGAGGGCTGAGGCCTGGGGGAGAGCTGGGGTTGAAAAGCACATCCTGGGTGACAGACAGGGAGAAGGAGAGGAGGGAGGCTAGCAGAGGGCTACAGAAGGATGGAGGATTTATGGAAGCAGATGAAACTACTGTATCTTTTTTCTTGTTAAGGAGCGGAAAAGGTGCAAGAGGTGAATACTTGGCAAGCTGGAGTTTGGCAGGGTGGGGGTAATTAGAGAGACGCACGTGTCCCTCGTTGAGTGGGTCTCCAGGGTAGAGAACAGCTCAATCAGCCACCAGCTGCAGGTAGACGGCTGGTGTATGCTTGCATTGTGAGTGAGAGGAGTGCAGGTGCTCGTGCACAGCTGCACTTTTATCCTTTGCACTCTGACTCATTAATTCTGACGGTGCATTAAAGGGTTTGGTCGAACACATACGGCAGACACACATCTCTATGGAGCAGTGGCTGCCCCAATGGTGTCGCGTTATGCCTCAACGTAACAATGAAGCACCGACACATTCAGTCACTCTCCATAGTATTCATGCTGCTCCAGTTTGTGCTTGCAGTGATTTAAATTTGGTGTGGCGTTTCAAATTGTCCTTGAAAAGTGTTTCGTTACTTTGGCTTGAGTCTACTTTTAGACAAAATGATTGTTACATCCAAACCAACTAAGGGTCAGAGTCCATGCAACCCTGAAGGGATTATCTATGTAAAACATGGTGAGGAGGAAAAAAACTGAGAAATAAAATTCTATTAAACCTGGCAAACTCCTGATCTAAGGAGACAGTCGTCCTCTGAACATCTGAAGGAACCTGACACAAAAACAAAGGTAGACAAAAGTCACAGAGGAAAAAGAGGATAAACCCTAATCATCAATCGGCCCCGTCTTGGTCCTGGAGGGCCGGTACCCAGCAGGTGTTAGTTTTAGCCCTGTTTCAACACACCTGATTTCAATCAGCAGGTGATTAGCAGGCTTCTGCAATGCTCGAGCTGCTGCACAGCTGAATCACGTGTGATGGAGAAGAGAAACCACAAAAATCTGCTGGATACCGTTCCTCCAGGACCAGGACTGGGCACCCCAATCTGAATAAAAGCTCTTAGGAGCAGAAAAGTTTAATAAGATGACTTTTATTACTTCTCTCAATTTTGACCAGACTTGACGCAGACTTAAAAACCTGGTGTTCAAGTACGGATCTTCTTTTGGGCAAGAGAAAAACTTTGCTTCTGTAAGGAACGGTCTCAGAAAACCAAATGTTTATAGCTATGGTATCATTAAAGATGCTTAAATCCAGAATTACAAAAAGTCAACTTTCAGTGAAGAATCTGTAGCCATAATAACTCTGTTGGGTGTTTTATTTCTGAATTATGCTAATAAAAAAACTACAAGTGGGATTTAGCACAGTTTTTTAATGTTTTTTAAAAAATCACTGACCCAGTAAAAAGACAGATTAGAAAACACCTGAACAAAGACCTTAAGAGGTCTGACTCCTACCAGCCAGGACTAGATGGGATCTGCCAGCAAGACCAGAGGAAGGATCACAAATGTGCAAAATCGTAAATGAAAATCTACAAGATGTGTCATTTTTAAATGGGCTAATAAAGCACAACTGAATTCATATGTTAATCCATAAAATTAGCTACAAAATGCTTTATTATTTGTTTATTTATCATCTTAACAACTGAGTGTTAGGATAGTTTGGGTCAAATTAGCAGAAAAGCCGTGGTTGACTCTTTGCTGTTTAAATAAGCATAGGCTTTTTCTAGTAAACAAATATGATGCCAATGCAAAAGCAATGTTAATATAAAGTCTCTATAGTTGTTAACATGAAGTCTCTGGTGGTTTTGGTCGGGGAGCGCTGCACTTTGAGGAAAAGGGAGAAAAAGTATTCCTGGTTAAAAAGAATGAAGTAAAGGAAGAAAACATAGAACTGGGGGAAGGGACAACAGCTGGTGAGATTACAGTTTAATAAAAGCCAGCGTATGCATGCCCCCACTGATTCTCCCCCCACCCCCACCCCACCCACCCACACCCACACACACACACACACAGCAGACCAAAAGGCATTGCTGTGCAGGGTCCAATAACCCAACATCACAGTGGAACCACTACCCTTAGGGACCTGACGCCAGGCATCTCATTCCACATGCCAGGCCCCCGGATCTCCCATCAGGCCCACTCTGCCTCCAGGCATGACGCATGTGTGTCTAAGGGTGTTCTCTAAATGATCTATCTTTGCATATGCTTATATGATGCAGAAATGAGTGAGTAAACAGCTGTGTTTATCTGCATATGTGCGTGTGTGTGTGTGTGTGGGGGGGGGGGTGATGTCTGAAGGAGGAGGGGTAAACATCAGATAAGCTACCTCATTTGGGCTGCTTCAGGAGTAGTGAAAGGAACCACGGGGAGGCTTTCATCTCTGAGACAGAAGAAAAAGACTAAATTGAGATGGAGGGGGGTTTAAAAGGAGAAAAAAGTGAGATAAAGAATGAAAGAAATAATCTAAGAGGATGTTGACGTTGGTCATGCTGGCATAGGACAAAGAGGCCACCAATATATATACTGCCCCCTACTGGGCTCCAGGAAACGGAGCAATGAAAGGAGTTCAGTGACTCAGAAGCTTGTAGTGATTAGGCTGCACAGGCCTATCAGTGTCTCACACAGACAAATTACTTAATTAAACATGAACCAAGTGCTGTCTGTCTGTCTGTCTGTCTGTGTGTCTGTCTGTCTGTCTGTCTGTCTGTGTGTCTGTCTGTCTGTCTGTGTGTGTCTGTGTCTGTCTGTGTGTGTCTGTGTCTGTGTGTGTGTGTGTGTGTGTGTGTGTGTGTGTGTGTGTGTGTGTGTGTGTGTGTGTGTGTGTGTGTGTGTGTGTGTGTGTGTGTGTGTGTGTGTATGTGTGTGTGTGTGTGTGTGTGTGTGTGTGTGTGTGTGTGTGTGTGTGGACCGTGCATTCATCTCTTCAAGGAGGCCATTTGCAAGTCAGATGTAGTATTTAATGACGGGGAAATCATCTGATTTTTTAATTTATTTTTTTACAACCGGCATGAAGAGGATGGGAGCTTGTTCAAGATCAAAAATGCATTAAAAATGTTCTTACATGGGATTTGGAGAGCTGGGTTTACACTCGTGAGGTGTTGTCAAGTAAATGTTTGCTGGACTGATAACTTGGATCTCCAGAATTCAATCCTAACTTTATATATGAGACAGATCACAGAGTTGAGATAATTCAAGTCCATGAATATTAAGAATTAAACAGCTGCCTGCATGTCTGTATCATGTGGCGGCGGTCACATCCTCGCTCTCCTGTTGGATTAAATGTGCTTTATTCAATCAGCAACGCCACATTCATCGGAAGAAGGGCCACGACAAGCAGGTGGAGATTTTTACATCAAATTAAATAAAACCTCTACCACTTGTGTCAGAAATAAAAAAACAACTCTGAATTAAAAACTGAAAGCTGCTGCAAAAACAGGAGCAAGTTCAAGCCTGAGAAAGATAAACATCCAATTAATAGGTCATATTGGTTAACTCCTACCCAGGTTCAAACACTCTTCCATGGCAACAGTCCCATCAAAGTGTGCTGTTATTATGAAAGTGTCATCCAACAAAACTGCTTCAAGAAAGAAAAATAAAGAGTAGGTGTGGACAAGGTGAGCAGAGGGTTGTGTGTTTTTAATGGTCTGCATCCATCACACTAATTGGAAATAAACCGCAGCTCATTGTTTGGAGAGCATTAAATCAACCTCTAATCAAGTCTCAGCACAAAATGGTGAGGCTCTGCGACCGAGGATATTTTCCAGAAATAATTTAAATATCGTTAAATGAGGAGGCTTGTGTGTGTGTGTGTGTGTGTGTGTGTGTGTGTGTGTGTGTGTGTGTGTGTGTGTGTGTGTGTGTGTGTGTGTGTGTGTGTGTGTGTGTGTGTGTGTGTGTGTGTGTGTGTGTGTGTGTGTGTGTGTGTGTGTGCATGAGAGTCTACTTGGGTGTGTGTGTGTGCGCGTGCATGCGTGTGTGTGTGTGTGTGTGTGTGTGTGTGTGTGTGTGTGTGTGTGTGTGTGTGTGTGTGTGTGTGTATGTATGTGTGCATGAGAGTCTACTTGGGTGTGTGTGTGTGTGTGTGCGCGTGCGCGTGCATGCGTGTGTCTGTGTGTATGTGTGTGCATGCGAGTCTACGTGTGTGTGTGTGTGTGTGTGTGTGTGTGTGTGTGTGTGTGTGTGTGTGTGTGTGTGTGTGTGTGTGTGTGTGTGTGTGTGCATTTGCATGGCTGATAACCTTTTGGTATTAGCACAAATGGGACCAATTGCAAATGATTTCACTAGTGAGTAGACAGCTCGTCCTCACACTGCAAAAACACGTTTTTACACATCTAGATGCATTAATTTGTCCATAACTCTACTGTGATCTAGAGAGATTCTTTGCAGTGAATCCAAGCAGCTTGACACAACTATTACCAGTCATGTTTTGATTGAGAAAAGGTAAATAATAAAAAATAAAAGTCTGAATGTTCTTCCCAAGGAGGGAAAATGTGGCAAAACAAAATAACAGAAGACACGGACAACGGGATGCTTCTGAACAGCAGGACGGAGATTAATTTGTAGGTGTAATTGATTTAAATGAGCTCATGATATTACCTCAATGCATTTAACCATGATTTGTATGTTTGACATTTGTGGCACTTAAACTATAAACCACAAACAGCCGGTCATCAAAAGGACCAAACAAAAGCTGAAATCGCAGCACAGAGCGCCAGGCAGCTCGACCAAAACTGATGCGTGTAGACAGCCGGCACATACAAAAGAGAGGGTCAAAGAGACTCGGACCAGCAGATCCAATCATGATTAATACTGTTAGACAATAAAGCAGCCACTGAAAAGAAGCAGAAGAAACAGAGGTTTTGTTTTAATGAGATCAATAGACTGGGCATCAGTGCAGGGTCAGTGGCCGTGTCCATGGTGACCCATCATTCACCGGCTGGATGACTCACATCAGGAGTCTTCTGTAGATTCCCATCTCACTCATTCAATCAAACACCCTTTATTCACTCCTTTCTCATCATCCCCTCCTTCAGGAGCCTTTTGTGGTAGTTTTTATTTACTAAGCCTTCTATAATTTACCTTGATTCTATATTTGCTCTAATTTCCTCTCCACTTTCGTCCAGCTGTCCTTCCTTCGTTCCACAGACTCATCTGCGCTCTTTACTCGTGCTTTTCTTCTCGTTATTATCCACCTCCATGGTGACAGAACAGCTCCAACTGAGCATTTAGTACCTTGTAAGCCTAAATCAGCACATGCGCCAGGCCTCTGTTTGGCTCAATTTGAACTTAAGCCGTGCTCAGACACTAAAATGCAAATTTAAAGCACTGGCTGCTGCAGCACAAATGATGGCTTTCTTTATTAAAAGTTAGATCTTGCGAGTTGTTTTCTTCACATCCCTTAACAGATTGTTGAAACACAGTTTCACTTTCTGCTTTTCATTGTAATTTGTTTTCCCAGATAGCAGAGATCAGGGGAAAGTGCATACTGTTAGCCAATCAAAGCAGACGCGCCATCCCAGCAGTGGGAGAAAATAACATATGCAGGTGGAATGGAAGGAGAGGGGCGTGAGGCTGCACACAGAGGGAGCTGCACCGAGTTTGTCAATGAATGTTTGAGGAGGGAAAACAAATGAATGAAAAATGAAGATGGCAAGGAGATGAAATGGAATGAGAGCGAATAATAGATGATTGGGAAAAGAATGAAAAGTTCAAACAAAAAGAAGGCGATTTCTCTGATAACTGCTATGAAAGATGTTAAAAGGGAAGGAAATAAGAACTGAAAATAGAAACAACAACATAACTGGGAACTGCAATGGTGTGAAACCATGTCTACAAAATTATGTCACAACTGTTATAAAAGCAAAGAAAGAAAAGAGAAGCATCCTCTTTCCTTCATCTCCAATAATAGTTTCTGTCTGTTCCAAACCTGCCAGCCTCCCCTCCCAAAACAAAGCCCCTGAAATAGCCCTGCCAACACATGGCACATGTAGTTACAGCAAAAGAATGTGTGTGTGTGTGTGTGTGTGTGTGTGTGTGTGTGTGTGTGTGTGCGTGCGTGCGTGCGTGCGTGTGTGTGTGTGTTGTTCTAGCTTCCTCTGCTGTAGGGAGAATAGAGTTCAGCATAAATAATTAAAAGTGTGGAAGAAGCCAGCAATCCAGAAAGCAAAATGCCAACTGCAAGGTTCGTTTCATTCTCTTTAAAGGGGGAGGGATTAAAAAGAGAAGGACACAACACAAATAACCAGTTACATCAACAACAGCTGCACTTCACTTCCACCAGGCAATGAGGTTGTAGACAACCTCAGGGTCACAGGTCAGAGGTCGGCTGTGGAAGGTTAAGGTGAGGGTGGAGGTCAGAGCCATTCTAAAGCTTAACAATAGACTGATACTACATGGTTTTGGCTGGAAAACACATGCTCCTCATAATTGAGCTTAATGCAGAAGGGAAACAAAGCCAACGCATATAGATAAAGGAATTAGAGGATGAGAGACGCTGGTCCTTGCTTTTTTTCATTTCCAATCACAGATGCTGGGAAATTTGATCACTGTATGATTCAGATGAACAAATAACTTAATACCATCACATTTTAAAAATAATGTTATGTTCTATAAAGGTTAAATCTTTAGAATTAAATTATACACAAAAGAATAATGCGGCTGCAAAAGCAAATTGGTTCGTGCTGGAGACAAACCAAAGTAGATCCTCTGAAATGACGACCCTCTCTCCAGAGGGGAAATCACATCTGCTCCAGAGTTTTATCTCCTGATCACCGTGTTATTTCTGAAAACGCATCAACCAGGCACTGCAATATGGACAGACTTCTCTCTCCACCTTGCTGTATTGGTGGTCAGCTTCAAACTCATTAGTCTGTTTGATAGATAAGAGGCTTGCAACTGGAAAGCCACAGCACCAGTGGGTTTTGCGGGATATAAAAACGATGTAATCAGGTTTTGGCAATAGGAATCAAAGGAGTTTAGGGAGGGAAAGACACACTAATTTGCGGATTTGAATTGGACTGAGACTCTTTTAGAATCAGATTTAATGTTGGAGGGTTGTAATCTGACCCAGGATATAACAGAATAAAACCATAAACGGAGACGGCCACAAGTAGATTCAGATTTTGCGCTGGAAAAATATGTAAAGCTACCATTTATGAAGCATTTTCCTCCCTCTCTCTTTTAAGTCACTTTCTTTGATGATTTCTGTGACTGAATACAAATTCTTATAAATTTGACGCCTCTTTCCCTGCCTTGCTATCATCAGCTCATTTTACATCTTAAGCTCGTCCACAAGATGTCTCATTCCATTCCTCTTTTTCCTCATAGTAATCTTTTTGTGACCCTGTATTTACCTCTACTGTCAGATCTCTCCATCCAATGCAAGCTGATTATACTGTTCAGATTACACCCCAGTTACACATCCCACTGAAACTGTCTGCATGCTACAGCTTGTTTGTAAAAATAAATAAATAAAAGTATGTGTGCACACTACAGCAGAATTATTATTGTATTGAATGTTAGTGAAATAAGCATGCGTGCATGCTTGGATATTTCTAATCGCAGGCAGCAGCCCTGTGCTAAATCCCTATTAACCAACCTATTTACACTTGTTGCCAGATTGATCAAAGTCGAACAGTTGTGTGATCTGCGGGCTTTTCATCTCAGCTGGTTGAGGGGAAGTGGCTGCCTGCTTCATGTGTGTACAGAGGGAGGTTGTAAGTTGGCACGGTGAGGGGCGGTTGGCATAAACAAGGGCGAGACGCCATATTACAAAGGCTGGAAGCTGGGAAGCCTTTAGGCTGTGTCTGTGTGTTCAGGCAGCTGGCTGAGATCGGTTAGGTAAAATAAAAAAGCTACAATGGTCCAAGCTAACCACTAATATAGAGCAAGATACTGGTGGGAGAAGGACTCGGCCACATCGACCAAAACTTCTATCGTGACATTTTTCTACTTGTAAAATATTTACTACAAATCAGATTAAGTGGCAAAGCTACATGCCTCAGGTGTCACACAGGCACTTTTATTAGAATATATAAAACCCCACATGTGGCAATGAGGGGTGGGCCAGATCATATCATTCATGATGAAATCGAACATTTTTCCTGCCTGCTAATTTCATGATGTAAATACACACAGAGGATTACGCTAACGTGGGTCAGGCAGCGCGGAGTTAATAAAGGTGTGAAGGCAAACATGGCTGGAATCTGGAATATTCATGTTTCTGAGGTATTTTGGCTGCTGCAGGCCCCCGTACCTGTTACCTGTTTATGGGGGAGAGGGGTTCGGCCCATCTCCACACAAATATGAAAAACAAAAAATGGGCTGAAAAAGCTGGCTGAAAAACCAAATCCCACCCCAAAAAATTTAAAGCTACCAAGCTGCGAGGTTTATAGCGAAATATTGACCCTGAATTATAAAGAATAAATGCTCTTTAAATTTTGTCTAAAGACAATCGACTTGACCCAAACGAATAAAGTAGAATCTTTTACAGGAATTCACCCCATTATAACACTCAACGAGAAAAGAAGAAGAAGAAAATATCATTTCTATAGCGCCTCTCAAGATAAAAATCACGAGGCGCTTCACAAAAACAAAAATGTTAAAATATAAAAAAGCATTTAGAAAATGTTTAAAAATATATTTAAAATGAGCAAAAATAGGCAATTGGGATTTAAAAGAAAAAATGTTAAGAAAGAGAGAGTGAATAGGAAAGAGGGAAATCAGTGGATCCTGAGGAAGGTGGAATAGGTGGGGAGAACAGAGTAAAGAGAGAGTGGTGAAGAAGGTCATACAAAAGCCAGCTTGAACAAGTGAGTCTTCAGCTGCTTTTTAAAGGAGACCACTGAGTCCACTGATCTCAGGCTCAGGGGAGAGATTTCCAGAGTCTGGGGGACACAGCAGCAAATGATCTGTCACCTTTGGTCTTAAGCCTGGTGCGTTGCACAACCAGTAGGCTTTGATCACTGGACCTCAGGGACCTGCTGGGGGTGTAGGGACTAAGAAGATCACCAATGTAAGATGGTGCTTGTCCATGTAAGGCCCTATAGACCAGAACCAGGATCTTGAAATGAACCCTGAAGTTGACTGGCAGCCAGTGAAGCTGGAGGAGAAGCGGGTGATGTGGGTGTGTTTGGAGGACTTGGTCAGAAGCCGAGCAGAGGCATTCTGAACCACCTGTAGACGGTTCAGGGAGGTTCTGCTCAGACACGTGAAAAGAGAGTTACAGTAGTCTAAGCGTGAGGAGATGAAGGTGTGGATAACAGTCTCAAGTTCAGAGCGGGACAGAATGGGACTCAGCTTAGCAATGTTCCTGAGATGGAAGAAGGAAGAGCGAACAAGAGAACTGACATGAGAATCCTGGGTGAGAGCTGGGTCAAAGGGCACGCCAAGATTCCTGACGGAAGGTTTGGTGTGGGAAGCAAGCTGACCAAGAGAGTCTCTGACTTTGGGAACCAGCTTGTCTGGGGCACAGATGAGGATTTCAGTCTTATCTTCATTCAGCGGAAGAAAGCTCCCAGCCATCCAGGTTTTGATAGAGTCTAAGCAGGTGTGTAACAGCTGCAGCTTAGACATCTCATGGGGCTTAAAGGAGATGTACAGCTGGATGTCATCTGCATAAAGATGGTAGGAGATTCCTTTGAAGGAGCTCAGGATGTGCTGAAGAGGAAGCAGATAGAGGAGGAAGAGCAGAGGCCCCAGCACAGAACCTTGTGGGACACCATGGGTAAGAGAGGTGATGGAGGACCTAAACTTGGAGACGGCCACAGAAAAGGAACGCTCAGAGAGATAAGAGGAGAACCACTCCAGAGCAGATCCTGATAGGCCTACCCAGTCTCTCAGCCTCTCCAGTAGCAGGTGATGGTCAACAGTGTCAAAGGCTGCAGTCAGGTCCAACAGGACCAGAACAGAACAGTCCCCTGCATCACTGTGAGTCAGAAGGTCATTAGAGACCCTAAGAAGAGCTGTTTCAGAAGAATGAGCTCTACGAAAACCTGACTGGAAGCTATCATAGATGTTATGTTCATCAAGAGCAGCTGTGAGTTGTTTAGCCACAACCTTTTCCAAGATCTTGGAGATGAACAGAAGTTTAGAGATGGGTCTGAAGCTGCTATGGAGAGAGGCGTCAAGACTCGTTTTTTAAGAAGCGGGTGGATTACAGCGTTCTTAAAGTAAGCAGGGACCTGACCAGAGAGCAGAGAAGCATTAATTATAGAGAGCACGCTGGGACCGATGGACTGAAAAGCACTTTTAAACAAAGATGAGGGTATGATGTCGAGGGGGCATGCAGAGGTCTTCATAGAGTTAACTAGTTTGGTTAACTCAGGCAAAGAAACAGGAGCAAAGCTATCTAGGATGATGGGCCTGGTTGGAGTCGGGAGATGCAGCGATAAGGCTGAAGGAGAGATGCTAGATCTATTCTTATTGACTTATTGATACGTCCTTGGTGCATCTTAGGCGATCGTGAACGAACGGAAGGACAGAAGAGTCTGGCGATCATAGGAGATGGTAGCAGGGACACTACTGAAATGGATTGCAGACAGGAGCAAGGTGGAAAAGAGGAGGTTAGTGGAGAAAAGTTTGAAAAAGTGGCCGGTGACTGCGGTTAAGCCAAGCACAGGCGCCATCTTGTTGCCGACCAAACATGTTGTTGTTGCCGATTAAAAAAGATTCTGTGATACTTGCTCTTCTTCAGACTATCTCCAGTTGGGCTGAAGTTTCATTATTTCATGACTTCTGAAACTTTCTCTCATTGATGAGACAACATCTGCTCATTAACCAGCTTTGTATTTAGTACAGCACCAGTCACAGAACCAGAAATCTGATGCTAATGTGAACCAGAATGGAAAGTTCACAACAGATTTCCTAATGAAAAGACTTTCCTTTTGTGCACCAAAGAGTTGGATTTCTTTCACATCCAAACTCAAATCATTTTGCATCATTAAACTTGGACTATCTCTACACACCACAGATAAAATACGCTGAACTAGTCTGATTAGGCCTCGGCATGTTACCCCTATTGCAGCTACAAGTTAACACAACTGGGAGAAACTGTCTGATACACGCAGACCCATAAATCCCTGACAACAGATTGAGCCATTTTCTGTGGTCTTTGGCTTTAACGTTAAATTGTTCATTCTCCAATTGTTCTGTACAAAGAGAAATCCAATCACTCATTTGTTTACTGACGGATATTTGCCATAAAACAGCCAAAATAAAGACTTGTGAATTTGTAACAGGGAAGAACAACACAGGAGTGGACAAGAAGCCAAAGGGGCTTTTAGCTAAAGGAGCAAGAATGAAAGTAAGGGTAGCTCGGGTGCTTTATAGATATTTTCCTTTCAGTCACTGGGATGATCCATCAACTGGACAGAAGCTTTAACACATATGCACATAAAAATAAGTCCACTCACACAAGCCCTTCCATTGTCTTTATGGGTGTTCATTTCCTGTAAAAGCTTTCTGTACAAATATCCGTTAGTGTGTTTGATCCACCATATTCAACAGCAAGCACAAGCTTGTTCGAACACCGCCACTAAACACATCCATGACAGACGCAATAAGTCAGTTTCACAAGACAGCGTATGATTTATGGCTTACCGCTTTCACAGCAACTAGTTTACACTTGTGTGATTAAAAAAACCTTTAGCCTCAGCGGACAAATCTGATGTGTGTCAGCTTTGAACTCATCAGGCTGGAGGTCGGATGGAGCCCTCCAAGAAAAGATGGAAGCAATTCCGCTGATTAAGCGACGTAGTAAAAAAAACAAACAGCGGTGTTCATCACAATGAAGAAATTATGATTTTTAAGTTGTATCATTGATTTTTCTATGAATATGAAAATGCAGAAGTGAAAAGAAAACTGTGCATGGTCTGTCTTCTGCTCTTCAGCAGAATAAAAGTACAGAATTGCCCCATCACTCCATCAGTGCCTATTCATGGTCCTTTGGCATGCAAATCTGCCTCTGACTGACACCAATCAGCTTCTTTTTAGAGCCAGTGCTGAGCCCAAACTGGTTTTGTTGGTGTTTGGTGGTCCCACCTTGACGGCTCTTTAAAATATTTTCCTGCATTCTGCAAGCTGCTCAGTAACATTAGATCAAAGTGAAAAAACTTTAGTGAATAGATGAAAAATACATTTGCGTGAGCTTGAACAGGAAGTAAAGCAGCACACAGGTATGTGAAGGAAGAAAAAGTATGTGTGTGTGTGGGTGTGTGTGTGTGTGTGTGTGTGTGTGTGTGTGCATGCGAGTCTACTTGGGTGTGTGTGTGTATGCGTGCATGCGAGTCTACTTGGGTGTGTGTGTGTGTGTGTGTGTGTGTGTGTGTGTGTGTGTGTGGGTGTGTGTGTGTGTGTGTGTGTGTGTGTGCATGCGAGTCTACTTGGGTGTGTGTGTGTATGCGTGCATGCGAGTCTACTTGGGTGTGTGTGTGTGTGTGTGTGTGTGTGTGTGTGTGTGTGATACAATGCACAGTGCTACATCTGTATGCATAAATATTCTGTACATAAAATTTGCTGTAGTGTACATAACCAAAGGCCAAATTGCCTGAATTCACCACCCCTCTGAGGCCCAGCAAATCCCATAATAGTAGTAAACAGTTGCTTAGCAACAGATCCTCACAACAGCAGCAGCTCAGATATGCCACTACTGTACACCAGACTCAAAGGGAGGCATGCTTCCAGTTTTAGAAATCAGCCATTTATGAACGGGGGATGGGGGGCTGGGAAAACACTGTGGTGAAACGGATACTCTGCTGTAATGTAGACAGATTATGTTACTACTGTGCGTTACCACCATGAATCACCTTTGATGAGTTTGTATTTGGAGCTGGCTGGCTCACATTTCTGTTGACAACACAGCTACAAGGAAAAATATGCAGCTGAGATGGGAAAAGGCTGATTGCGGTTTGTGAGTACAGACTTGGGGGCAATTTCACTGCCTGATGATAATATTTATCTTGACAACACCAGGCTGAAAAGATATACAGGGCATCTGTATTATGCATGTAAAAACCAATCACCCAGCTTAAACACATTAATGGGCAGAGTGAATGTGTTGGTGAAATTGCACAGACAGGGAGGTGAGTTCTCGGTTCATGAAGAAAAGTATGAATCTGAACAAATGTGGCAGGACTCCGACTCTGAACATATAACAACTGGATCAGAGCTTCGGCGACTTCAGGGGTGAAGCCAGCATGTAGTGGTTAGTTTCTACCACATGTGGTCCAAGAAGGACAAATGGTGAACACATGGCAGGGTCATGGATGTTCAGGGTTTAGCAAGGTGTGTTCCAATCCTACAGAGATAACAGATCACCAGGGGATAAGAAATTATGCTGGCTGTGGATTCTGATGTTCCACAATTATAGGAACAATTGTTGCTTGTTCAAAGAAACTAGAGCTGAATTGCAGCTTGATTTAAAAAAAAAGAGGTGACCAGATCTAATGGATTGAAACTTCCTCGGGAGCCATTGATGCCTTTGTTTCCTTAAGCTCAAAGAACAAAAGGTAGCAGACACAGTTAAATATAGCAGGAGCTGCAGTGTGAGGCTATGAGCCAATGGGCTTGCTGGAAAAGTTTGAGCTTGGACTTATTCTTATATGAATTACTTAGCATGTAACAACCAGCAGATAGCATGCCGCAGAGCATTGCAAAAATAAATAATTTCATCTTAAAAGTCTGCCTAATAAAGAACCAACTGGTGGTATAAGGTAACTGGTTATGTAATTTATTACCACTGTGCATGTAAATGTGGTGAATTTAAAACAGGAATGTTATATAGCCTTGAGTAAATCTGTTCCATTAAATCACAAAAGTTTGGCACGCTCCAGCTTTAAGACAAAACGCCTTATTCTCTCCACTGATGAGTAATTTCACTCCTCATCCATAAATCAATTATGCATAATCCCTCGATACAGAGTATTAGTGGCCATTTACCACATGAAAATTAAGTGTTTGAGTGTGGTGACTGTGTGCACATGAACACAACCACAGACGAACGCAGAAGTTGTTAAAAGTTAAGATTTCCTTCAGCAAGAACAGATGAGTTTATGTTGGTAATTTCTGATTCAGCTTCTACAACAAGCATGGAGTACACAGCTTAAAATTAGCACTTAATTATGAAAATAATCACCTGGTAGTTGTTCTCAGGTATTTGCTATGCTAAACAATTTCCTTACCACACATCTTTGGGAATTGTAATGAATCACCGTTAAAACTAGACTGTGTAAGGCATGTAAAGGTTTTATTTAATCATTTCATTATTGCCTTGTTTGTTTGAGAAAACAGTTGAAAAATGTTGGAAAAAATGTAGCTCTACCATGAATCTTGAGTACTTTTCCTGATGATGGAGTAAAGGCAAACTGCATCTACATGCAGAAAGGGCATGCAAGGAAAGATTTTGTTGTTTAGAGGTTAAAATAAAACAAATTAGGAGTAAAACATGCAACTTTCCTAATTTGCTCATTTTTCCAGATCCATTCCCGTTAGCTACCACTGAGAATGTTTGCTAACCCAGCCCTGCAACTGCAAACCTGTCTGATGATCTCAAGCTGAGAAGGAGCACAGAACAGGAAATGATCCACCAGCTGAAACAAATGGATGGGCAAAAGAAGCAAACCATGTTGGTGAATAGTTAATGAGACAGACAGAGCAACCAATCGTAGCAGAGCAGTGAGAGGAAACAGAGAGAGAGCTCATTTTATGTGCTCTGGCATCTACCACCACCTCCCTGTTGTCCCGATTCTGCATCCGTCTGTATATAAGTAAGCGTGGCTGACGTTTCTATTTTGGAACGCGTCTCCCTCGGTGTGTCTTCATCAGCCAAGTCTGAAGCCCACGCTGTGTGAAAGAGGGTGCCTGCCAACACATCCTAACACACACAGCTACATCTGTAGTGTGCTAAGCTAGCTGGAAATTAGAGCCTAAACTGGTAGGGCATTGTATTACAACATGAGGTACTTGTGAAAACAAACAGATCCAAACCGGCATTCACCTTTGAAAGTACCTTACATGTTCTAATGATGCAACGCAATCAAAGAGTGATGCATGATGTAGTTTGCCTTTATTCCGGTTTAAAATATTCAGTTTGATGTTGAACTGATTTTATAAAACCAGGGTTTAAATCTGTAGTTGTATTTTAGCGACACAGATGTTATGAGCTAAAACTACATAGACTTCTGACGGTTAAGCTGCTACAGCGGCTGACGGCCAAGCTTCTACGGTGGTGGCAGAAGGAGGAGGACGACAGTGGTTTGGTTAGTTTGCCAGTAGCAGAAGCGGGCAGCTGAGACTAAACAGCAATAAGAGCCTAATAAGGAGAGATCTAGAGAGCCAAACCAGATGGAACAGTCTGTTTGGATCTTTCATGGCTTTGTTTGCCAAACAGACACACAATGATGGATGAGATGTAGAAATGAGATTAAACAACGTCTCAAAATCCATTAGTCTTAATTTTGTCTCTTCTCCCTGTTTTTATTACATATAAACTGCATCTGTTTTCAGACCGCATCTCTCCTTTTGGCCTGTCTGTCTGTCATTTTAAGAAAATCTCTGCATCCTCTCCGTCTACCCAAACACTTTCTCTAATTGATATTCAGCACATTTGGTAACTTTTATCTCTCCCTCTGTACTAATGGCTTAACTTTAATGAAAGGAGGGAGGTTGATTAGATATGGGGAGCAAAGACTCCGTCTCCATCTCCAGGGAGGAGTGTAGTAGATGAAATGCTGCTCTGGGTTTTAGTCAACAATGAAAGAAGGAAAGGGAAAAGGGAACTGACGTTGGGGGCGTGTGCACATCAGTGTCCTTGGAAGTCGAATTTCCCAGGGTGCACGAGTGCCGGGATGCAAAGACACTGAGAAACAGATAAAAATATCCATAGAGCTAGGTTTGGTCTGCTATCATGGACACAAGGACACACATGGGCTCATCCTGCACCGCAGTTTTGTAGCTCTCTGCAGTAACATGATGCAAGAACTTAGACTTGGGTGTGTTTCCTGTCAAGTTAGTCTTATAAAACATGTCTGCAGCACAAAGTCAAGGCTTAAGCATTCTGAGTTGATGTTATTCTGGTTATTGTGTAAGGGCTGTGCTCAAATAACAACATAAACACCACCGTATGTTATTTATGTTTATATATGTATGTGTTATTTTGATACATAGGTATGTTTTAGTCCAGTGTTTTATGTTTGTATTTACAAAAAATGTTCAGCTTAAGCACAGACATGAGTGACAGCTATGCTGAGAAATGTTAGCCTTGCAAGCCATCCTTTTATGGAAATATATAGTCTGGCCACAAGCCACTGAAACCACCCAGTCATGGGCCGGATTCTACAGTTCTCTCCAAGCCCCCACAATGGAGCTCTAAAATTGAGGCCAACGCGGAAGCGACAAAAATTGCAGTTCCACCCTCATCCGCTGGGGGCTGGTGTCAGAAGCGAGCAAATCCTCATCGACTCCCTGTCACGTTGCGGGTGTAGGAGTAGAAGGACCATGTGTGGTGGAGCAGACCCGGAGGCAAAAAGGCAGGCTAGGATAAAGTAAAAAATGATTTTAATAACCGAGCGGGAACAGCAGGACAAACACAACGCTGACAACTAACACACAATGATCCGACCAAGACTGATACAAGGAGGGAGGTATAAATACACAGGGCAGGTAACAAGGGGCAGGTGAAAACAATAAGGACTAATCAAGGGCAGGGGAGAGACACAATCAGGGAGGCAGGGGCAGACTGTGACACTCCCATGTTAAAAATACCAATTTCACAGCAGAAATAAACATGTTTACAGCCTGGTACCAAAACATGTTTTTTGTTTAAATGATCTAGTTTTCACTCATGACAACTCTGAGGGGGGTGAATATTTTTCTCACTCTTCTGTTTAAGTGTATTAAAAGCCTAAAATTCTGTATAATTAATGAGCATCCGACCCACGTGACCACAGAGCTAGCTCCGTGGAAAGGCCTCAGTAGAGCCTCCGGCTGGCTTGGAAACTGCTCCGGCATTTTGAGTCTCTGTGTTTGTGTATTCTTGTTTGGATATTATTTGTGCAATTGTTGGACAAAATGACTTGCTGTGGCATTAATTGCACTAATAGAGCATCCAAGGAGTCTCCACTTAATTTTTTTCGGTAAGTAAAATTATATTTATGTATTTTAGGTCACTGCCGAGCTGAGCTTAGATTTTAACATGTACTGTTTAACCATGAAATTTAAATGTAATAGGGTAAAACCCAGTGCATTTAACATAATGCTGCACTTTAGAAAATGGGTTGAAATATAACATGTTGGTGGAGCTGGGTTCCTACTATCTGCTTGTGGAGCTCTTGGGAGACCGATGTTTTCCACCCGGTTCTCCCCTCCCCGCAGCTCAGCGCATCTCTGTCTGATCGCGGCTTCTGTTTGATGCCGGCTTGTGGAGCTCTGGGATGGAAACCTTTCCACCCAGTTATCGCCAGCGGCAGCTCTGCACATCTCAGATCGCAGCGGCGCTTGTCTGCTGTGCGGCTGCCAGCTTGTGGAGGTCTTGGAGACCTCTGTGTTCCACCCAGTTTTACCCAGCGGTCAGCCCGGCGTATCTCTGACTGAGAAGCTCTGGTGTTGTGCACAGTTAACTCCGGTTGTAGCTAGGTTGCTACCTCCGTTAGCTTAGCTCCCACCTCCGTATTAGCTTTGAGTTAGCCAGGGTTAGCTTCAAGTTAGCTTGTAGCTAGTTCGACCAGGTGTCGTCAGTTGATCCCAGCCTTACAGCCCCACCCTCAGCTCCTCCTCTCTTCCCTTTATTGAAATTGTCTGGGCTTGACGGAACCTGTGACACGGTCAAAATGGCGGTGGTGGCCACCTCCCATTTGGCCTAAAAAATGTGATATTGGAGCCTATGGAAAGGAGATGTCCAGTATATTTATGTCGATGGTTCTCTCTCAAACCGTCTCTACACGTGACCCAGAGATGGGGACTGTGACATCAACAAGTCATCTCCATGCCGTGTTTTTCTTCAGTTCAGCAACTAAATGGGTTTCAATCAGCACAGTGAATGAACCTTGTTTAGTTGTTGAGCAGAACTAAAACACGGCATGGACTTAACTTGTTGATGCCACAATTCCGGTCTCTAATGTGACATACTCATCACTATGAGTACCCCCCACCCCCCACCCCACCCCACCCCCACGCCTTCGAATTGGTGGACTTCAGCCTGGCGAGGTCATCAACCTGCAGGAGTCAAATGTGCTCTGCGCTCCTCCCAAGATCTCCCTCCCACCTGTGGCTACAGTGGTAGAGCGCCGTACATGGCTGCTCTCGCTGGGGAAACAGGACCCCAGCCCCCCCCCCCCCCCCCCCCCCCCCCCGCCTTCCCATTGGGATGTTGTGTTGTGTTATCTGTTGCTTATCTGTTGAGGTGTTTTTTTTTTTTTGCAGAGCAAAGCTGCCCCCCTGGGGGGAGAGTAGCTATGGAGTGCCTTTTTTTCCCTCCTCCCGAAACCAATCCTCATGTTATCCTTTTTCTCTCTCTATTAAGGTAGCGCGACTCGGGTTGCGAATGACCACGGTCACCAATTCTTGTGGTGTGGGACAGAGAGATTCCGGAGGTCTTTCCTCCCCACTGCTGTCAGACTCTACAACAAATCTGTTGGATGAAGTGTACTCTGTATTTCTAAGCTGTATATAGTATGGTTATTTTTTACTCCATTCTTAAGGTATAAATTATCTATTGTATTGAGTTTATTTTATCTCATTACAATTGAACTCATTGTATTTTAGTGTTTTCTCCCTCTGCTGCATAACTTTTACTTTACTTTTACTTTGGCTGTAAACGAAACAAATTTCCCACTTGTGGGACTAATAAAGGTTATCTTATCTTATCTTATCTTGTCATGTGTCTTGCCCAGTATGTCTGATCTCTGAATTGTGTGTACTGAAACTCTAATTTCCCTCTGGGACAAATAAAGCTTTTCTGATTTCTTTCTGATTTCTGATGGGGCAGCCTTCCATGAACCATCAAAGAAGACGAAGAAGCAGCAAACAAACCTAGAGTGTTGTGACTGGCCAGACACAAGACTGTTCGGGCCAATGGTAGACCTGCAGAAGCTACAACGGAGCATGGCGAGATCAACCTGCAGAAAAAAATCTTTTTGTTACAGATGATTGCTAGGCTACAAAAGTTAAAAACCTACAAAAACATGAAACAGCAATCAACGCCTAGGAATGTAGCTGGTTTTCTAATTTTCTCCTTGCAAGCATTTTAGTGAAAACGACTTTGTTTTGAAATGTAGACCCAAAAATCTATTTCCCGTTTTAGTTTTAGACTGGTGTGACAATTAAATATTCTGTCCATTAAAACAACATTTCTGTCTGTATAACTCATTCAAAAAGACTAAACAAAATAATATAAATAGGCTTATTCATATAAAGTAAGTCAGAACCAACGTATACAGACCAACTGATCAACTGTGCGAAATGGTGTAAAAATATAGTTTTGTTTTCACGCTGTAGGGCCAATGTGTTTTCATTAAAAGTGTTTCCCCATGAATGCGTTTATTAAAAGTTTATAACTTCAGTGATATGTGTACGGACTTCCTCAGAGAAAACCTGAGGCTCAGAGACGTCTATCTGACAGACTCTGATGGGATCTGTCAGGAGGAATAGGCTAACCTGCCTCAAATCCAGCAGAATAAAGCTGGTAGAGACTTGGCAGAGAATTCATGCAGTAATTGCTGCCAAAGGGACCACTGTAAAATGCATTTGGAATACCTGCATTAATGAGATTTCCCTACCTGACCTTTAAAATGTGGCAAACATTTCTAAGATTTCTTTTTGTCATCGTGTTGCTGAACGTAGATTAGTTTGCTAAATATGAAATGCCTTTTACCTTCAAAGTCATAACTTTACTTTGAATTTGGAGTCCAATGTCCTTAAACTAGTTCAGTCCAAAAGTGTTTCTGAGTGCAGATTAGTTATTACCAATTCTGTTCATGTAGCACTGAGGGAAAAGGCCCATAAGCCTGTGGGAGTGTTGGTGCAGCGGAGATAAAAATCCACTTATTAGATCTGTGTTGAAGACTGGAAAGAAAGGGGCAAAAAGAGGAGGTGAGAGAAGAAGATAGATGCTCTTTTTTCCTACCATATTTTTTCACCTCTCCAACTCTTCTTCCCAGAGTCTGTCCCTCCTTCCATCTCATTTATTTACTCTCAATCTCTCACCTTCACTGCTTCACACAGTGAGCGCATAAAGCAGCAGCTGTGGTACCTGAGGTGCACTTGAACACCTTGATGTTAAAAAGACGGACCCAGGGACCCTTTTAAAGATGTTTACACGAGCATTTGCTTAATAGTTCAGTAATCGAACTCACATTTCACCATCTCAGCTGTGGCCACATTGGAGGGCTTCCGTGTGCATCTGTGCTTGTGAGACAAATAAGAGGAGAAGCTGAGCAATATAAGAACGTGCAAATAAACCAAAACAAACAAGCAGGTGCTGCGAGAGAAATCTGATGTTTGCAAGTGACTTAATACATGTGGTGGCTAATGGGAGCTTCCAAACACAGAATATACCAGCAGGAGCTGGAACTCAAGAGAAAATCTCTCATTCATGGAGGCTTCTCATTCACACAAACACGTCTTTCACCCAAGCCTGCAGAAAAACACCCACAAACACTGAAATACAACACAATCCCCTTGATAATAAAATCAGCAGTTTCAGAACTTGTTATTGCAGTTACACTAAGCTATGAAGGGTAGCTTAGCATAGCACAGCCTGAACGACTGGCTGGCTGCTGGCATTTACTGCAGGGGAAAGATAGAGTGACCCAGTTGTAAGCCAAACTACTCTGTACAGAAAGAGAAAAGCAGGAAGAGAGAGAGGAAGGGTAGAGAGAAAAGGTGTGTGTGGGCACTGGTTATCCCAAGAGCCCAATGGTGTGCAATGATTGGATGTAGACATGAGGGGAAGGAAGTGGTGAGAGGATGAGGAGGAGGAGAGGAAGGCTCACCTGCAGTGGTGCATCCTCTAACTGCAGAGACTTAGCCATAAATCAATTGGAGAGGGAAGGGCATCAGAGAAAAAAATGTGTGTTTGAGAGTTATTGTGGAAAATAACTTAAAAAGAATAATTTATATGTGATTATTTTTGGACAAACCATTATACACAAAATCAGAAAATGCAATGTATAGAGAGCACAAAAAAGGGAAGACTCTTAAATCTGGAAAACAAATAGCTGTAGCTCAGTGGAATCCCCCCACTCGTCTGCTCCTTGGCTGGTTTAAATGTTCTTATAAATTTGTCTTATGTGAGGCAATGATGGGAAATTACAGTCAGGACCTGGCAGGATTACTGCCATCCATCTGAGCTATACACAAACATATTGTGTGATTACTTGCTCAACACTGTATTGATTTCCTACTGCAGGACCACAAATTAACTGTGACTATGCAATGATTTGGTACTATACTAATGCATAAAAGAGATGAAACGGTTATTAATAGGGTTTAATTTTGCTGAGAGGCAGCTACTGTACTATAGCATGATACAACGTACTTTAATCAATATAAATCATCTTTTTAAATTGTGGAGATACTACTTTGTAGTCTGCTTCACACAAAAAATTAATCAAATCTGGAGGAAGAGGAAACATTAAGAAAAGGAAAATCACAAGACAGAATTAGTAGAATCAGCAGCATGAAGAGAAGTGAGGACGGTCACACAAAGGTCACACAAAAGCCAGCCTTTCCCATACAAACTTAAAGAGCAGGTCAAGTGTGCCTCAGAGTCCTTCTCCACCCACGTATCAAATTTAAAAACTGCAACATTAGTAGGCGTTGCCTGGTGGACCGAGAGGGCGGAGCCGCGGCAGTGACAAAGACTGATGGCTAACGAGACTATGCTAGCTCCCATCACTCTGAGCAGTCATTAGAAGTGGAGGGCGTTTCTCCCCTCCTTACCCAGACACTCGAGAAGAAAGGAACCAAGTCTATTTGGAGGAGACAAGCGGACCTGAGCCTTATTGTTTTGAGGTTGTGAGTTGCCTGAAACTACCGGAACCGACCCAACAGAACCAGCTCTGAATGGTAAGTAGCCGTTAGCCATAGCATTAGATTAGCTGCAGGATTTGGCTCCACAGCCCTAGAGAGCTAGTATTCAGCATGTTTTAGAGATTTGTCTGCTTCAACACACCTGGTTTTAATCAGCAACAAATGACTGAGCTACTTAACAGCTAATCTAACCTGTTAAAGCAGGAAAACCACTGAAACGTGCTGGATAGCAGCTCTCCAGGAGCCCTGGGCTCAAGTTACAGTCTGCTGCATAGAAAGTTATGAAAATACCCCATGAGAAAATTATTCTGTAATGTGTTCAGCCCACTAAAACTGCCCTGATTTCATTATTTATTTACTGATACCAGCTGCTCTCTTGGTCGTAGGTGATCCTCTGGTGTCTGCAGGTGGTATCCTCTGCTGGTGTCGTCAGGATCAGGAGCTTCCAGAAGAATGTGCATTTCAATGACTCTTTCCCCCTTATTTGTTATATTAATTAAATAAATCTCAATTTATATATTTCCTGTTTTTGTTCATGTCCATAAATACTTAAACATGCTTGAAATTAAAACGAGCTTTTAACAGTGAGGTGCTTGTTTAATTCATCACAATAGAGCTAGTTAAACATGCAACAATGTGATAATTCAATTAAAATAATTTATAAATATCCATTTAAATATAAAAACTGGAATCAAAATGAGATATTTGGCAGCACAAAAAACTTGTCAAACACAATATTTATTATAATAATTGTAGGCAGACAGGAGACAGAGCTGATGGAGGTTCTCAGTCATCGAAGGATGGCTGAAGGCTTTCCAGGAACAGGAGATGTGGTGTTGTCTCTTCTCTCTCTATTCTGCCAGATGAGCTGATAGGTTACAGGTGTGTGAGGACATCCTCATGCTGTCATAACCAGATGACAGGAGTTATCAGGTGATCAGCCAGGCTAATGATGAGATGCAGAAAGAAAACAAATCCAGGACAGTGTACAATAATAATCTGTGGTGTTGCTCATCTCATGTGCTCTTATAGTGTATTAACGCATGCCTGCCTCATGGTGTAGCGTCCATATTTAGCTGAGTGTCCTACAATAATGCAGGTTATTAGTTAATTTACTTTTGATAGCAAAGAACAAAATATTTAATGTAAAAGTTATTTACCAGGTGAATCAGCTCACACGTCACCACCAAGTGTCACAGGGCCAGAATCAGTAGCCTCCTTCATGATGTCATGATGTAATCACATATTTAATTGTTAATATCTTAAATTCTGAAATGTTTTAATTTTTTTTACCTTGAACAGTTCACTGAGCTTGCACTGTCACTGAGGTGGAAGCTGGAATCAACAGCAGACACCTCACATCTTGGTCTTTTCAGGGGTGTGGACGCTGCTCTCAGACTTTCTGGAAGATGAATTTCCATCATGGTCCCTGTGTCACAAGACACATTGAGGCTGTGAGCTCTAAACTGGGTGGCTATGTAAAAAACAAAGAAGCAGCACATTTATAAATGTTCAAAAGAGCATAAAATCATGTGTAACAATAATCTGTAAAACAAATTTAAACTAGAAGGTGATAATAAAATGTTTACATTGAAGATTATTAAAAATAATTCACCTTTGCTACGGGTAAGGCTTCACGTCAGCCTGGACAAGTGCGTTCTTGCAGACTACTAAATCAGTCTGACAGCCAACGTCTTGGGTAGATTTAGCCTGAAAAAAAATAGAAGCACATTGTTGTTGGAGTTTATAAAGTCAGATAATATACAAAAGAAACTGTCCTATATAGGCACTTTATAACATTCCTAGTGTGTGATCGTTATTATAACGTAAAAGTCAGTCACATATGATGTGAAGAGAGCCTGAAATGCAACCTCCTGAACAGAATTCCTCACAGAACCGGGTCACGCTGTGGTGTACGGCTGGATTTCATGCTGTAATGATGTCTGTCAACTAGTGCTGCGTTAGAGCCACTGTTAGCAGAATTACCGACTGACACAAAACAACCCGAATTTTCTCCGAGCCTGACAGTAATAGTCATGAGGACCGTTTCGTCGGCCAGGGCTTCGAGATATGTTCCGATTCACCGCTGATTCTAACCTTACATCCCGTTCCACATTTTTGACAAATCAGCCCGAAGGCAGTGCAGACTGCTACAGTATTAGCTAAATGAAGTGAACCACGTCTCTCAAACTTTGCATTTAGGTAGGGAATTGTCTTTAGAAGATGTTAAAAATTTTATTTAGCTTACTCACCTCAGGCTGGAGCCCGCCGTGGCAGGGGAGCAGAGTCGGTAGGCTGCATCTTAATCGCGGAAGAGCCACGGTGGGCACGGCCTCCCTCTTCAAACGGAGACGTGCAGAATAACCCAGTTCAAACTCCATCATGTTGGCGAAGGAATCGCGGGTAAAATGCTGGTTGCAAACTACAGCACCAGGCGGGAGCTGACTGTTTTCCAGACACCAATTGCGTGTAACCACTGGCGCCTAATTTCTAAGTCCAGCGGAAAGGAGTGCAACCCCACAGAGCCACCGAACCCACTACACTACACCTTCTCACCACACTAACACGATATGGAGCACTTAACCTGAACTACTTTCCTAATAACACTAACAGCCAAACACTAACTAAACTACAATATCCAACAGCCAAGCTAACACTAAATAAGTATGTATAACACTAAAAGCTATGCTAAAGATTAGGATATGCTAATGCTATATGCTAATGCTGAACTACCGCTAACCGTCCTACACTCGCATGCAAATCCAACTCCCAACTCGCCACAAGGCGTGGCCGAGACGCTCGATGCTTTTATAACTTTGACACAGAGCTGCTACGTAGTACTCTACTGGTTTAAGTAGTATCTTTCTCTTTAGCCATTGGCTAAAGTGTAGTCAAAATGACTCAAACACTATGTTTTAAGCTGAAGGTGGCGCTATACTGTGGTATTTAGGCAGAATTTTTAATTTTTAAAGAAAATGCACCAAAATGCTAAAATAATGAATACACACATTTAAAACACTATTAGACACTCATTTATACAGTTCATCAGCAAAAAGTTAATTTAGAAATTACTTGCTCTTTAACTCTCACATATGTGTTTTTGGCTCCTGTTCATTTTAACTAACTGACCAGGACGCCATGGGAAAAGACGATAACGAGCCTGGTTAAATTAAGCCCAGTCCAATCTGTTCTTCTAAAGTCAAATTACTACCAATTAATATGACTCATAACAAGGTAACTCAGGTCAAATATTCAGACTTTAGAGGTCATTCTTACTAAGACGTGAGGTTATTGGACCAGTCAAAACTTCTGCTGTGATTAAAGCTTCGTGCCTGCCCATCAAGGACAACCAGTAAGAAAAAACTCTGTAAACACAGACGCCATCAAACTTTTCTGGCAGAAAGAGAGAAAAAGGATGTGGGTGTATTTTTTAAAAATGGTTTATGGTAATTCACTTTGACATTTGAGCCATCTTTCCCAATTAAAAGTTTGACATCTTAGCTTTTGAATTTGTGCGTGGAATACAAAACAAAAAGCTTTGTTGTTCTGATTAAGTGAGACCCAACTTCTCCAAGCCAGATCACAAATCTCACCATGTTCATTGGGCACCAATAAAGGTAAATTTGTATGTAATTTAATCAGCATTCACAACACAACAATATACGCTTAGACATGTTTACAAAATGAACAAATGAACATAAAGCTTCCATGTTTTGCTTAAACTCAGACATCATTTCCTATGATCTATGACATTTCACATTGTCTCCTCGAGGCCTAAATGTATCTCTTCTGATAAAAAGGGGGAAATAAAAGGCACAATTTCTACTAAAGGAAATATTTAATATTTGTGGACAGCTCTATGATTTGTTTATGTCCCTCAGACCTTGACTCGTCTCCTTCAGCAGCTAAACTCATCTCAACCCCGAGCCAGCGACACTCAAAAGTGTCAGCCAAAGTTCAAACTGCCAGGACACCAAAAGATCATACTTAGGTCTTCCCTTTTGACTCCATAACGCTCAAGCCTTTAGGATCTAAATACATACTGCAGTGTACGGCTCACTCGGAGCTTGATTTAACTGCCTCAGTGGTTGTGGACTCGCAAGAGTGAAATGAACAAAAAGAAAAAAAAATCTATTTCACCACTTCTACCTCTTTACTCATATTTACCTCAGTCACTTGCTTACTTATTTCCTACTTACTAATTCTGCCCTCTGCACTAGTGCACTGCTGTGTCTTCCTGACTGTAGCTTCATATTAATACTAGATTTTTAACAGATATTCTAGTTTTCTATGCATCAACAAAGGTAACACACTGTTGCTCCAGAGGAAACGTACCCTCATTTAAACTCTTTTGGTTTTACTCATACCTATAGTCATGCATGAATTCATCCCTCTACTGGCCCACCATGTGCTACACATGCAGCTCCAACAGCCTGGTTTTCTCCTTGTTATTGATAGCTTTTTTCCCTCATCATCAATTCACCTAAACATGAATGTCACCCTGATACAAACTAAAACTTGACAATTCCGGTTTCCCTTGACCTACCTTGCCCAATATCTATTCCCAAATGAGAGCTGGGACATTCTTGCTCAACACAACAGGGTCCCTGCTCGTTTAGAGGCAGGCAGAATGGGCACGCAAGGACACTGAATGAGGTTTTTGTTGGTGAGCAAGTCCATTTCTGCAGTAGCTTCTGATCTTCTTCCCAGGCGCTACTAATGGACTGCCCTTCTCATTAGCCACTGTGATTATCGGCACAGAAATGACTAGTATGTACACAAACACTTGTGTATAACTACAGACCACATCTCGATGTGAAAAGGAATGGAAACGTGGCAGCAGCCTTCAGTAAACAATGTGCATCGAGCAGATGATGTATGAAGAAACGATGGGCTGAAATAGAAGAGTGGAGAAAGAAGAATGTGGTGAAGGAGGGGGACAGAGGCTGCCGGACGGGTTCCCATAGACTTATTCTCCTTGACATGTTTCTTTATGTCTAAAATGAATAGCAGAGAAAAGCTAGGGCAACAAGCAGAGCTAATTCAGCAAGACAACACCTACCTTTTGACATTCAGGCAGCCCTAACACCACGAGGTAGACTTTCTGGATTCAAACCTTTTATCCAAACTAATGTTTACTATGATCATCATGTCACATTTTTTCTGCATTGTCTGCGGAAAGGTGAAAACTAAAAACAAATGCACTGTAATATGATCTCAGATGTGTATCCCTCTATACATCATCTCCTGTGCATGTGGAGCAGCTTTTGCTTCCATGGCAACTTAAGCTGCAGTAGCTGGTGTGGGAGCAGCAACACACACACAAAGTGCCTAAGCAAGACTGCTGAGGAATACTTAACAGTAGGGGGACATTGACATTCTGGGAATGCTGGCTGGATGCTGCAGTAGTTTAAGCCACTGGCGATGAATGGGTGGCCAGTTAGGTGGGTTCAAATGGCAACAGGCCAGGGGGATGATAGCAGCATGCATGTGCGGAAGTGTGTTTGCACCTCACTGGAACTGCATTGGGTTCACAGCTTAACGAGAGTGGGAGGCAGTCTAAATCATAAACCAGTGTCTGCATGCATCCACACGATGGTGGCTTGTCCTAAAGCATATTTCATCATTAGCTTTAACCAGTTAATCCTCTGCTCCACTGACCACGGCTCAGCTCAGCCTATTTCAATAATCTGTGTCTGGGGCTAGCCAGCCCATCATACACACACACAAACACACACGGCCAAAGCAAGGACACAGTCAGCCCACATAACATATTGGGCCGGTCCAGAGCAGTTACCATCCAAAGTAAGAGCTCTCTCAACCCCCCCCCCCACCCCCCCCACCCCCACACACACACACACACACACACACACACACACACCTAGCCATACATTATCTGTTGTGCTGGCTGAAAAGCTAGTTAGAAATAAACATGTTTATCTATTAGATGAGGAGCATCACACAGATAGATGAGTCAGGTCAGGCTAGCCTGTACAGAACAGGAAACAGAAATTGGTGAAAGGTAGAGTCAAATGAGATTTTGACCTTTGCCTCCTAAACAAAAAGCATTGACATTTCTGTGTACAGTGGACTAATTTTTTGTATTTGTCAACCATAAATGGGCCTATTCTCAACCCATCTCCTTATAACCCATAATTTATAATCCTAGTCTGTTACGTTACCACCAGGCAAAGAAGTGACATTGGTTGGGAGGGGGACCACAACTCCCTGCTTTTTGTCCTTTGCTAAATAGATCTATATACTATTATTTCCAGAACCATGTCTGTCTCCAACTGCATGAGCTCTCTACAGACTTGTGATATCTAGTTCAGTGAGCTTTTTCAGCCTCTCTATCTTTGGATGTCCTGCCTTGCTCAGTTTTGTGCCACTGTCGATGTCAAGTTCAAGGTTAGCTGCTCATTGTATTGAGTGCCAATGCTCCCTATTGGGACTGACAGAGGGAAGATGCATTAGCACCTCAGCAGGCAGTTCTCAATCTCATCTTTTCTCTCTTTTTTCTACTTCCTTCCTCCACACCTCGCTCTTGTCCCTTCATCCACCTCTCATGGCACAACCCCATGCAGATAGCCGGCAGACCTGGCATGTGTGCACTGGCTGCAGTGGGGGTGTAAGAACTCACTGATGCATGCTCATCTAAAAAAAATCAGTGGCAGTGTGTTATGCATTTGTCTTCACTTCAACTTTTATTTCTCAGGCCAATGTGTTTCATGTCCAGATGACCATAAACTAAACCAAAGCCTACAGGGGGTTAAGTCTTTCCCCTTGGCCTGCTGCTGTGTATTGACCTGCAGTAAATGGGTTTAAACCTTACCCAGGCACAGCCTTTTATCTCCATCACATCTTCATCCCCTCACATCTTTATCACAGACCAGCGAACACACCACCTGACCGACAGACAGGCTGACAGAAGCCATATGGTCTATTCACTTCCAGTGGCAAGAGGTAGCCATCAAAGAGCTATCGCAGTAACTCCACTCAGCCATGGACAGAAAGACAGGAAGGAGAAAGATGTGCAGAAAAGGTAAAGGGAAATTATGAGGACAAATAAGAGTGAAACATGACAGATAAAACATAAATAAAGTGAAGAGGTAAAAGTGTTTTTACTTGTGCCAAGAGAAAAATATCTGAGTTCAAATGAGGAAACGGCACACAAGTGAAGAGATCTCATACTTCATGCTTTACATGGTTTGACAGTTTTAAGTCTCCTACGAGACAGTAAAGGCCAAGCTGAGCTGTCGATGTCAGCTTTCACTAAACTAAACACCGCTGCCTGCTTTATTATAAGTGTGTGTGTGTGTGTGAGTGGTGGTGGTGGTGGTGGTGGGGGGGGGGGTGGGGGGGGGGGGGGGGGGTCCTCAAACTGGCCAACAGAAGGTGTGCAAAGCAGCCGCTCACGATTTAGGCCTCAGATCAGGGGTTGTGTTCTGTCAAAGGGGTTTAATCTCTGTTATCTTGCATGAATCATATTCATGAGGAACTTGAAATCAAGCAAACCATCATGGTAAAAAAAATGGTGAAATGGTGATTTGTGCTAGTTAGGAACGTTTAAAATGGTTTTAGAAAAATCCATAATTAGTGTGGTCATGGTACAATCGCGTCTGCTTCAAAGTGCATTTCAGAGATTTTACTCCAATCCCAACTGCATTACACGGCTTTACAGTTAAATTGGATTTATTCACTCTGCTTCCTGCTCAGCTCAACTTCATGATGTCATAAACGTGAGCCTGTAAACACGAACACTTAGCTCACCCAAACAGGACTCCATTAAAGTCCATCCACTCTCTTTTACCGTAATGCTTATATTTACTCAGGGTTAGACATGAAACCATAAATAACACAGGGAAAAAAGAGAGTGAAAGACAAATTACAAAAGATGATCTGAAAGAGTGAAATAGGAGGAAGACCAAATAAAGTAAAGAGAGAGGAGTGTGCATAAATCAACATCCATTAGCCGAGGGGTTATAAAGTCACTGATGAAGGAGGTGGACTTCAGCTCACACTTTTTATTGTCTTGCTGTTGTCTTTTATTGCCAGTGATGTCATCTAATGGTATACAGTTAATGATGGGGAGGGGAAATGTGTACATGGGAGGGAGGGATGGAATTGTAATGGTGCTGTGTGTGCACGCTTGTGTTGACACACATTATTGATCGCCTTTGTGTAAGTGTCTGAGAGCGCTTGGCCAGTATGTCACATATGTGCTCAATCTGGTTCCCATTTTGGTTATTAGAAATATAACGAAGGTGACATAATTCACATAGATAAATTCAATGTGTTCTCAACAAAAAAACTATTTTCTAAATTATTCGTATTTGTTTTTCAAAAAATAAACTAACCAAAGGAATTGCGTTTATGGAGAAAACAATTGCAAGTAAAGAAACAACATGTAAATAAAGCTGAGTTTTTCATAACTACAGTAAATAATATGATGCAATAAGCAGAAACGAGCAAACAGATAAAGAGTTGGTCGCCTTAAGCCAGTGGTGTCCAATCCTGGTCCTGCAGGCCTCCTATCCAGCATGTTTTGGTTGTTTCCCTGCTGCAACACACCTGATTTAATTACCTGTTCATGGCATCACACAGATAATGAGCCACTGATTAAAATCAGGTGTGTTAAAGCAGAGAAACCTCTAAAACCTGTTGGATACTAACCCAAAACCTGAAGTATTGCAAAAGTCAGCATCAACAATAAATTCACATAAATTATCAACTGAACTCAAGTTGCACCCTTTTTATTCCAATGTTATTAATTTTTACCTTGAATAAGTTTTCCAATCTATTATTAAATATCATGTATTTAGTTTTCCCTAAATTTAATGATATCTTATTCATATCAAACCAAGTTTTAATATTCTTAATTTCTTCCGTAATCAGTTCCAAGAGCTGCTGCAGATCATCTCCCTCACACAACATACTAGAGTCGTCAGCAAATAAAATGAATCTCATTATCTGTGAGGATTTACAGATGTCATTTATGTACAAACTGAACAATTTAGGTCCTAATGCCAACACCTGTGTGAGTGCTGTCGCTATCACTTCTCGTAGCAGTTTTGATCCCAAAGTTTGTCATTTAGCAAATTAACCTTTATACATTTTTCCCGAGGCTGGTTGTGTTTTATCTAATATTTTGTTTTGGAGTTGAGTTTGGATTAAACGCCACCAGTAATATTAGCAACAAATACTATTTCTGGTAAGAGATGGCCACCAGTATGCTACAGCCTTACTCGTTTAAAACAAACCCAGTAAATGGGTCTGGGCAACAGCAGACTTAAGGACGCTGGAGGAGAAACCCATGAGATACTTGCATAATATTGTAACATTTATTCTGCATTCAAGAGTCAGGTCAGTGATTTGCCCTTAGCAGTGGTTTATTAAAGTATTCAAGCAAATAGCTGAGATAAAGTTACATTTACCTGCAGCTGCAGCTCTTTCTAAACATTGCAACTACATACATGGCATTGTAGTTGTCACCTTTTTCACACCCTCTGAGTTTGCAGGTATATTCTGGCCACATCGGTCTTCATTCTAGCATGACATTCTTCCTAGATTGTCCATTTTGTTCAATTCCACTCCATTAATTATTTGCACTCGTGGCGCTATGATACACATACCTGGCTATGCGAGAAAGCAAGGTAAAAGTGGATGGGATAACCAACTCTTTCACACCTAGCAGCAGTGCATCATCCCATTAGCAGTGGAAAGGACTGCCACACACAGAGGGCACAGGGGCATGAAGGGAGTCGAAGGTGGAAGCTCCAACACTCCAAAACCGGGCTTATCCACTACTGCTTAACTCTGAGGGAACAAATCTTGTTTAGTCAAGGGCTTTGCTTTCACACAGAGTGAGACAGGTTTCAAGGGAGTGTGTGTTACATTTAAAAATGTTTTATAATATGATTATTAACACAAGGTGTTAAATCATTGTTCTTTGTTCCTGATAAATTTCCAAGTCGCTGTTTAAATGTAAGATTAAGTCATTAAGGATGAATGTGACTCTTGATACTTCTAGTAGTTTAGTAAACCATTAAGCTGTAAAAGAAAGTACTCAATGAATTATGCATCTCATCTTATTCTGACCTCCTAATTTGCCTCAAGAAAGAGATGGGGAACTTTGCCTAATCAGTTCTGCAACATGCTGACGTGTGCTACAATCTGCCCCCTGGGCTCTGGTTTTTATACAAGTCCAAAGTGAAAGAAAAGAGTAGTGGATACTCCTGGTACTGGAGGTATTCAAGAGAGCACGTGATATATGGTGCAGTGGATGAGGAGGATGTTGAAAGATATCAGATAGGATTGGGTGTAGAAATAAAACCCCCTTAGGGGCTTTCCTGATCCTCTTTCCTCAAAACACACACACACACACACAGTTTTCCTCAACAGTACAGGACACACACTTCCACCATTCAATCTCCTTCTCTTTCAGGCATGCACACGCACCTTTGTGCCATAAATACAGCAGACTCAGCTGATTTGCCTGAAAGTCAATCTGCCTTTCTACTAGCATCCATCCACCAATCCAGCCGTCCCAATTCCCAAACTCGTACACCAAATTCCAACGAAGCGAAAACAAATCTCTGCTTCCATCAGTTCAGCCACTTGTGATTTATTTCACCCAGCTCAATTTCTCATCCTTACCTTTTTGATTCGTCCACTCTTTGTGCCCACAAAGACCAGTGAGTGGTTCTTGTAGACGTAAGCAATAACAGAGCTCATTTTGTCGACGGCGTCAGTGAAAAGGGGCTTTCCGCGCACCATCTCAGACACACCCAGTGGTGCATTCATGTCCAGGCCACAAAAGTCATCATCAATGGTCAACAGCTGTAATGGGGAAGGAAAGAAGATGGGATTTAGTTTGCTTCAACAATATAGGTGTCAAAGTGTTTCACAAAACCTTATAAATTTTCATTCATGTGGATCGATCAATAGATCAATAGACTACAGCACTCTGATGGTGCTAGAGGTTGTTCTGTCGAACAAATGCAACCGCAGCTACAGAAATGCTACTGCACCTAGTTATTATGTTCAAGGTGAATTAAGCTTGGTTTATGCTTGACGCGTCCGCGAGGTTCGCACGCTCCGCGTGGCAAATTTGCATCATTTTAACAACCACGCCCCTCCACCGCTCTCCGCACGGCCCAAACTTTCCGCACCGCGCACCTAGGAAATTTTCTAACCACACGGATGGTCGGACACAGAAAAACATGGCGGATTGGCAAGAACTAGTATGGCAGAGGTTCGTAAATACAGACATGTGTATGATTCAGCTCTCAAAGATCACCGTGATCAACATGTTGTTAATAAATCTTGGAGAGAAATAGCTCGCACTGTCGGAAAAGACGAGGACGCTGTTATGCTGGAATGCCATGTTGTAAACAACAGTAATTTTTACTTCTACTATGGTGTAGTGTTGGATGCATGCCGTAGAGCTCTATGCTGCCCCCTACAGTTTGGGAGAATATTGGCTCACCGCAGAGACGAGCCGCATGAACCATAAACGCTGCAAGTTGTGAAGCGCGTTCCATCCGCGAGCCGCATCACCAAGCGGAAAGTAAATGCGTCAAGCATAAACCAAGCATTAAACATGTCATCAAAGGACTAACGCAGGGCTGTAAGACAAATCACCAAAAATGCTTAAGAAAATCTAAATTTAAGTAGAGAGGAAAGCATTTCCTGGCTTTAAAAGGGTCTGAATGTAATAAGCGGGAAAAGTACCAACTTTCAATTGGAAAAGCACAACAAAGAGTTAGTTATGTTTCAGCTGGCAGTATCTTCTTTAATTTTGACACAGAACCATCTCATTCCTGAACCATGTCAGAAGTCTGCTGTAATAGTACCGTTTAGAAAAGTTGTCTGAGCTAACCAGAACTGGGTTAAAACAAAAAACTGTTACATCATAACATTCTCATGTGCACGGTGTTACCACCAGGTAACGCCAACAGTGTTGGCTGAAAAAAAAAATAATTTCAGGTGATCAAACGGAGGCAGTGTCAACGCTACTCTAAACATTTTCAAATACTGTCTTCGTGTGCCCATCACATTCAAGCGGAACTTTCCGTTCTTAGTCAGAAAACCTGAGATTTAAATGAAAACTGTCTAACGTTGGGATAGTTTGGGGCATTTCTGTGTGGATGTGGGATCTCCTCATAAATCACCTGCTGGTTTGGTGGGGGAAGTGCAGCGCTTTCCTCTGAATAATGTGGATGAAGATACTTTTACACCTGGAGGAAAAACTGAATATTTGAAACCAATATAAAGAAGGGTGTTAATGACCAAGTTACACATTTGAGGGAGCAGTAAAATTATCTGGATTTGCTTCAACTGGGCCTGGAGCAAAATCCACATATCTGACTAAACAGTGAAGCCAAGTTACGAATCAAATATTCTGAATGACCAGATATTCAGGTTCTATGATGTTTGTTACTTTTTGGTAAGATTCATTCCCTCATTTCACTTTCATCTGGAGATGTGAATAGATTTCAACGTGTTTAGGTAAGGAGGAAGTATGGTAATGATTAATTTTCTCAGAATGGGTGCCTGTGATGTGAAATGGCCCTGGTGAATAGTATAAGCTTGGTATTCAAGACATCCAATAGAGGGCCAAGAAATCCACTCAGTGTAATCTAAACGAAAGTTGTGAATTTATATGGATAAATGTTGAGCTTCACGGAGTCAGCTGAAACAAAAATAATGCAGAAAATAAATGAATAATGCACAAAACAAAAGAAATGAGCACGGGGGAAAGAAAGATAAGGAATATATATAATCAAAGCTAATTGAATCTAAAATTAGCTTCTGGTTTGAAAAGTCAGAGGACGCTTTCAGCAATGCTTTTTGTTTTAGTTTTCATTTTTCTTCCTGGAAGTGCACTCTTAGGACACGCAATAAACTGCAAGGGCAGAGTATCTACACAACCTATTAACCATAGCCATCATCATCAAAGCCCTTAGACCAAGACTCAGAGGAAATATGAGGTTTGCTTTCATTAGACAAATGGAACATGGCTGGTTTAGGACACTACAGCCTGAGGCTACAACGAGGTCAGATGGAGTGAAATAAATGATTGATAGAGAACCTAAATGTGGGTCAGGATCATGTCACATGGTTGAAGGTCTCACATGAGAATGGAAAATAATAGAGATGTGTGTTGACTGAGATCTCAAAGAGGGTGAAAAGAGCACAAAAATGTGCAACTTTTTCTCAAATTCTTCACTTTGTCTTTTCTCAAGGACCTTTTCAGAACAAGCGTCTGTCAAGAATGAGCTCTCTGTCTTCCAAGTCTTCTGATGGTCCATTTCTAGGCTGATGGCTCACAGATGAGAGCCGAGGTCTCTCCCTCCTCTCCATGTTTCTACAGCAACCGGCGCTGCTGTTCCCATCTATTCCATCTTACGCCTTGTTTATGTGACAGAACAAAAACACCCTCTTCATGTCCCCATCAGTTACAGAGAACACTCATCCTGCCGGGTTCAAAGGTTAACGTGGTCTATCGGAAGCAAAACGGAGTGCTTCCCAGTACTTGGGATGTTGATGAGTGAATGGCTTTTTTAAAGATAATATTATCACCGTTTATCCCAAGATTAATTATACTGTTAATAAAACAAGTGATTACAAGTCATTAAGAAATTAATTAACAGCACTGAGTTTGTCTTTGCACAGAAAAACCTTTCTCTTTTAATTGAGAAAACATATTTTTTGTCATTATTCTGACAAACAGATGCAGTTTAATCATCACTGGGTTGCCAATCACCTCCATCTCTGTCCTCGACTCTGAAATCTAATGAAAGATGTTTTGCCTGTCAGGTAATTCAGGAAGCAGACCTGTTGTCATTATGCCACCACTGAAACTTGACATTTGTAGTCAAGATGCCAAATACAGCTCTACTCAGAATACCAAATGATATCAGTGTAGCCCTCGACACGTCTGTCAGGAAGGCTCTGTAGTCACAGCATTTTCTCTCCCTCAGTGCAACTGATTAATGCATTTTATAACTCAGAGGTGAGCATATTCTCTACTTGTATCTTTTAGAAGCTTCTATCTCAACTCTCTCAATAGTTTTGAGGTGAAAGAAAATGTGTGCTCTTTTTTATTATCAAATGATTGTTTTTGTTAGCGTCTCACAGGTAAGGGTCCCACACCAAAGAGGAAGGCAAAAGGGATCCACCCTAAAATGAGACAGACAAGAAGGCAGAGCCTGTGTTTGGGTGGCGGCCAGATGCCAAGGCAGAATCAGGTCACTCTCGGCTGTATCCATCTCTCTGCCTGTGTCTGCCTGCCAGCAGCAGCACAAAAGAGCTCTCTTCTGGACCGTGCAGAGGGATCAGCCGATACAGAACGGTGGAAAAAAGAGAGGGGCAGTAGGCGCGACAAAGCTAGAGTTGCTCAATGCGATTAGTGGGAGACTGAAAGAGATCCGCTCTCTAACTTTCTCTGATGTACGGCCTAATCTGGGTTTGCACTCTTGTGAGGGCTAATTCCATTGGCTGCAAGTTCACAAAGGTATTGGTACACATTCAGACCAGTTTTTTTTTTTTTTTACTTATGTCACTCCTTTACAACAGGAAGCTCCATCATGACAATTCAGCATAGTGCAGAGTCACTGGTAATTGTACAGGGAACCAAACAAACGTAACACTGAACACTGCAGGCTGATTTTGTTCTCAGCCGATTGGAAATGCAGTATTTTCCTCTGACCCTGCTGTGTTAAATGTATAACCTGCCGTGATGATTGGAGTCACAGGAGAATTTTGTCATGACTAAGTGAATATGTCATTTTCTGAGTAATGCACTGTGTCACCATTAAAGGCATGGAACACCAAAAACCATGTTTAATGTTTATTTCTGATTATGAAAACTCTGAGTTTTTCATGCAGGCTGAACACGACAATAGTCCTTACACCTATCTCCTGCTTTAGCTTCTGATAGAAGATAGACGGTGAAACACTGTTGTTTAACTTTCATGGACTCACCCCCTTGACTCGCAACAGAGAAGGATGTTGTTGGTTTAGTGTCCAGGAAACAGCAGAGAATGTCTAGACTAGCAGAAACAAACTGTTAGCATTAGCAACTCCACCACACAGCAGAACTCCTTCAGGCCTGTGTCGTTTGTGGAGATAAAACCTCCACAACAGAGTCAGTGGTAGGGTCATGTTGCTGTTATCCAATCAGAGGTGAGATGTCCAAATAGTAGGAAGTAGAGAGCCTAATTCTCCTCCCTTTCCGGTCGGCTCATGGATCACCAGAAGAATGAAAAAAGAATGCGAGTCAACGGGGCTAAAAGAGCTATTTTCTAATCCGCTTTGCCTTACGCCCTGGATCGCACATATGTTGTACTGCAATTTAAATGAAAAGCAATGATGTGTGTTTCGATCACGCCAGTCATGTACTTTGAGGTTTTTCAGCTTGTAAAAGTAGTTAATTAGCATGACTACATCGGCACGTCGCTCGTATGACGTCACCACAGAATCTCCTCTCCCGTAGCGTAGCTGCTACTTACCACATGACCAGATTTTCTCCTGTGGGAAGGATTTGACGTTTGCTGAACTTGGTCATTTTCCTTCCGTTTTCTCTGTGTCTGGTTCGATGACGTCACTTTCGTGAAGTGCACTTGTAGTCCTCACCGTATTAGTAGCTTTATGCATACATTTTTTAATAAACATTAAGATTAAACAAATAGGACGGCTTTAATAACATAGCTAGATGTTTTATGGCGAAGAAAGACTTGAACATATTTTAACAATTCAGTGCCTCCAATCCAACAAACGTCTCACTCATTCAATCGTTTTTGAAGTTTAAAAAATACAGGAAGCTGGTTGTTTTTGGTAAATCTTTTCAAATAAAACGATTGATCGACTAAAATCACACCTTCAGTCTGCAACAGAAAATTTAACTTTCTGACAGCAGCAACCCTGTGCTTTTGGCAGCTTTGTTCAGGCATCCAAGGGGCAAAGCACAATTTTTATCTCAACCATCTATCCGAATCACACTCAAACTCCAGTGTGAATGCACAATTTACAACGTTGAGTAACAGAGCTGTCACCAACTGAACTTAACTTACCCTTTGTTCGATGCTCTGGGGACTATTTAAAAAAAAACAGTCACGATGACTTAGGGCAGAGGAAACAAAGAACATAAACCTATAGAAGTGGGAACACACACGCAGACGTCTGACAGTTATGTCATCACATGAAAGGCGTGTCATCAACCTTGGCAGATTGGTGTATTATTAATAGATTGTAAACTTGGCTATGGTGTTGAGTACATGCAGATGGCCATGAAAACACAGCTAGAAAATCGTGCTATTTTTGTATATTTAATAGAGGGTATGTGAGCATATTAATAAAGACCTGTTTAAGGGTGTGAAACAAAGTTGATGTGCTTGTTTGTTGGCAGGAGCTGCCTGATGTAATTTTGTTAATTCATGTTTGCAGATTTTTCACCAGCCAACCAGAAGCTGCACTGCTACAATGGGTATTAAATGTTTGTTTGGGGGGGGAAATAAATCAATCAAATCAGGAACAAAACAGCATGATGGTGTTGGAGTGAAACTGAGAACCACTCCATCCGAGCCAGAGCAGAAGAATATATCAGAAGGGGAAGTGTGAGGTTGGGAGATGAAAGATGAGCTGAAATTTAGGAATAAACATGCATACAAATAATTTCTTGAAACTGTAGTTTTCATTTTTTATAGCAAGAGTTCAGTAAATGTGATCAGCTGCAGAAAATGCTGTGATGTCCAATCTGGGTCTTCAAGGGTCGTCCTGCATGTTTCATCGTTTATAATTTGACCTGAATCAGCAGAAGGAGCTGAATGAGCGATGCAGCCATTAAATCCGGTGTGTTCGAGCAGGAAAACCACTAAAACATACAGGATACTGGGCTGTGAGAACTAGACTTTGACACTACCGGATTACATTTTTATTCTCACATAGCCAGTTGCATGTAAACCACCCCAACCTGTTTAACGGAGTAAATCTCATTAGTGTACTTTATCACAGCATTTTAACATGGAAGCATGTCTGTTCCGAATTTTAGAAATTTAAAGCATCTTTTCAAGTGAAAGTGTTTTTATTACTACAACAGGAACCATCGACTGTAGGTGTTATTGTCCAGGCAGCTCAAGGTTGTGAGCGGATAGAACAAAATGTATCTACCGGTTCAATTGCAAGGTTTAGTTTTCAAATATTTTTTCATCATCTATTTTTTTATTATCTTTCATTTTATCTTTAAATACGTTTCTTAAAAATGTTTTAGATATGAATCCACCACAGATGAGAACATTAGCATTCCTGCTTTAGTTTGTTACACTTAAAACGTGCCGTCTTCTCTTCCTAAATATCTTGATGCTTTTTACTTTATTGTTTAATTTTAATAAATTAAAATGTATTAAAACAGTTTTAAATGCTTGTTTTTGTTGATAATGAAGGCCCTCTTACTTTAAAGTTAATTAAACAATACTATACATCAAACAAAAGCTTTTGCTCTTAATAGTTATTTTGAGAATTAAACCAAATTATGCTTGAATAATAGTAAAAATCATTTCAGTTTGTGTGTTTAGTTTCTGTTCTCTCAGCTCTGGTCCAGAGTAAGCAGGAGACACTTGTTTAATCACAGAATAATGATATTGTGATGGATTCTGACCTTTAGCAAGTGGTATCATGTATGGAGATTTAATTAGCGTGCCAGCCAGCAAGCAGAATGGCGGATATGTGGATGGAGTGGGGTGAAGTGGGGAGGGAGGGGTGGCGAGGTGAGGTGGGACAGTCCTTAATGAATCTGCTAGCCTTTCCCTTCCTGAGGATGTGGCCGAGACTGACTCATCAGCATCAGCAGCACGACACAGTCACTGATTAAGCTCCACAATCAGACAGAGGACGGATGGAGATGGCCAGCACATGAATCATCATCATTCAAAGGCACAGAGCAAAACAGAGTACAGGAAAAAAATATGTCAATAACATTCAAAGTCAGCACATGGAGAAGACAGGGAATTTAAAAGCGGAAGAGTTCCTTTCAAGTGAAGGATGAAACAAGGGAGGGAAGAGCATGTGTGTTAAGGGATTAAGAGAGAGAGAATGAGAGATCAAGACTGAGACGCAACGAAAAATCAGCGGCTGAGTAGAATAATCTAATTAATTGGAGAGCATTCAGAATGTGAATTCGATAGTACATAACAAATGTGGAAGAATAGCCCATGGCATGTTGGTTAATGACATGTAATTAATGATCATTAGCAGAGGGGATGAAGGGATGGTTGTACTCGGTCAGAGACTTGCAAGCGACCTTGTAATTTCCTGGTCCATCTTTGAAGAGTTGGGGGGCTTAACTCTGGGCTCAGCATGGTAAGGAGAAAGATCTGTCCACCGACTCAAAAATACTGAGGGAAAGTAATGGTGGCTTGCATTTTTATACGACCACGAATAAAGGAAAGGAGGCGAAGGGAGAGAAGAGTGGCATGAGGATGCCAGCAATGAATCAAGGATGAGAGAAAGAAAAAAATAAAGCAGTGACAGAATTTATTGCTATCCTGCTGTTTTGTTGTTCTGTTTTTTTTCTGCTGACACGGTGAACATGGAGGGAACAGGCAGCGGTTTTTATAGGTCACATGCCACTTCACAATGATCTATGGACGCAGGCCCTTTGCAGACTAATACTGTTGAGCATGCATTATGTGGCTCAGCCAAGCATGCCCGTTTGGGGTAGGGAGCACCCCCCTCCACACACACACACACACACACACACACACTTTCCATCTGTCCTCTCACCCGCTGTACATTCCTTTTCCTCAGCTGATGACTGAAAGCCTCTTAAAGATGGTGTAAAGCATCAAAGGTCTGTCGGGATCAAGTGTTTATTTTCCGTCCTAACAAAGGCCGCGTCCTTGTGTCCTTGCACAAACTTACTGTAACATGTTTAAGATTTATCGCAGCAGGCCACTCACATTTAAACAGCATGAATGTTGCATTCTAAATCAAACACCTTTTACTCCAGACTTTCATTGCGTTGAGCATCACTTTCATCTTTTTACAATATACCTGACTTTAGGGTTTCTGTTATTTTTGGAAAAGCTGGTGGCAGCAATTGCCATCATGCATTTGTGACAACTGGTCTTCAGTTTCTCACATCATTTTGATCAGTTTAATTCAGCCATGTTGGAGAATTCTTCAGTATTAACAACCTGGTTAAGTTCAAAGGTCAAGAATTCTTCTTAAGGATTTCTGGTATGGAGCTGAATTCATGAATGCAACAATTAAAGTTGTCCAAGTGCTGAAGATGGAAGCAGCCCCGGACCATCAAAGTTACACCATCACGTTTGACTGATGGAAGAATTAGTTTTACACAAAATCTAACAAAGCACGTTCCAAAATAATCCACTTCGGACTTGTTAGCTCACAAAATATTTTCCCAGAAGTCATGGGAGTCATCAAGATGTTTTCAAAAACGTGAGATGGGTGTTTGGGATGTTGGTCAGAAGAGATTTCCTCCACAGAACTTTCCCCCGATGCCACGACTCCCCGTTTCTTACCAACTGTTGAATCATGAACTCTGCCTTGAGCTTGTAGTGTTCTAGATGTTCTGGGCTGTTTTGGTCTCGAATTTAAAACTAAGAATGGTGTGTTGCTTTTTTAGATCTTTCAGCCTACTTAATGTTGTCAGACAGGTTTTATTTAATTGATGTCTTAATTGTACAGCAATTAGACCTGAGCGTGACAAGTGAACCTGAACTCAGCTTTCAAAATAATGTGGTTTAATGAGTAATTCATGATTCAAGCTTTTGTGTTGTGTATTTATTCAGGTTGTCTTTTCTGGCAATGCTGCAATGGCAAATTTGGAAAACAAATGAGCTTACAAAAGGTTTAGTGCCTCTCAACAACGTTCCAACATAGCATAGCTATAAATATATTTATAAAGTGGTTCTCTGACATTTGTCTAAAAACCTCTGCCAACAACACATTTTAGACCGGAAGCAACAATTGGACCATCTGGTAGTAGAGTTTGCCGAACCGCAGAATATCTCATTACACACTTGCGTATTCAGCAACAGAACACCACTGGTGTGTGAGGTTCTCTGAAGGAGAAACAGCCAGCTGCTACCATTGCAACTTTAGGACAAACTACCAGATAGGCTTGGCAGGACTACGATATTAACATATAGAGCCGGTGTTAAAGAATAGCAATACCATCGTGAAAAAAAAAGAGTCGAAGATTAAAAATATGAAGGTAATTCGTAGGTAATTTCATGTATGAAATGGATATGTGGCTGAATTTTCTTTTACTTTAATTATTTTAAATGTTTTGTCCAAATTTCAGAGATGTTCCATAAAGTTTATGAAGAGATAATGCAAGAGAGAAAAATGGCAACTCACTAAAAACAACACAACTTCTGCAGTTTGGGAGTATTTCGGGTTTGAAGCAAACCTAAAAGGAGAGCCGATAAACACAGATGAGATAATCTGTGCGAACCAAAACCGCACGCCCCGTTAGCACAGCAGAGGAGCGAGCTGTAGCTGAAATAGCGCCCTTCTGTCTGGAGCCGGTTATTAAAAGAGATGACAATGCACTTTTCTGGTGGAAATACGTTGACAGCCTTCCCCAGATGTCACGGCTAGCCCAAAAGTAACTGGGTGTCTGCCACAAGCTCACTGAAGCGGGTTTTCAGCTATCTGAGGTTTAAGCCAGTAAAGCTAAACACACTGGTTTTTCAGGCAAAAAATATTTCATAAGCTGCTTGTTTTCTAGATGTTGTTAATATTAGGTGTGTTATGCTGTTATTGTTTTAGTAATAATGTTTGTTTTTGAGTTTCTGAATTTTGTACACCTTGGTTTATGTTTATTTATTTGGCAGACGCTTTTATCCAAAGCGACTTACAATTTATAACCTATAGGGCATTTTGTGATCTGTGGGGGTACCCGGAGGAAACCCACGCATGCATGGGGAGAACACGCAGCTCCACGCAGAAAGGCCGCAGCTGAGTTTCGAACCGGCAACCTTTGTGCTGCGAGGCAACAGTGCTAACCACTGCGCCACCATGCCTCCCAAAATGTGGAAGAAGCAAGGCAGTATTAAAATTTGGATATCGCCCAAGCCCACTACCAGAGTCCCAAAAAGAAAAACATAATTTGATGTCACTGACAATAAAAGACATTTGGACGTAGAAAACAGTGACTGGTGTTTAGCACTATCTCGTTTTCAATGGCATTGAGGGTTTCCTGTTCCGGCAGAACCAGAAATCTGTGGGAAGATATCAGAGGGGTGGGGTTAGTGCTCCGTGACCACGTTTGAATTCAAAATCTAGCTTGTTTGCAAATTTGTTATGACAGCTTGATGATTTTTACCAAGTATGATATCAAAAGGCTTCATATTTGTTCATCTGTAAGGCTTTGAATGAAAATTGAACGTGGAGTGAAAAATTTCATTCTAGATAAAAAAATGCTCAAGATGTCCTACTGCTTAGTTTAATTAATTTAACTCTGCTGCAAAGACAGCTGATTGCTTCATTTAAGTCTTTAAGCCAGCTGGTTATGTCTAGTTTTTAAAAAGTCTAAATAGGGCCATCTGTGTCATGTGCTCTTTTACCACTGCATAGCTAAAACTGAAGTGTAAGGACACAGACAGAGACAGACAGACAGACAGACAGATGTGCATATGACCATTCATAAAGACATAGTATGGTTCTATTAATGTGGTTCTGCCAGCCATGCACCCCCATCTTACCGGGAAAGTGGTTTGGTCTTTCCACAAAGCCTGAAAGTGTTTCATCCATATCAAAAGTGTGTGTGTGTGTGTGTGTGTGTGTGTGTGTGTGTGTGTGTGTGTGTGTGTGTGTGTGTGTGTGTGTGTGTGTGTGTGTTGTTTGTGTGTGTGTGTGTGTGTGTGTGTGTGTGTGTGTGTGTTTGTGTGTGTGTGTGTGCGCGCGCGCACACGCACGCGCGCTATTGTCTATGCAGCCATACCAGACTAATGATTCTTGGGGTTGTTCATCCTCCCTAATTGGAGGAAAAACACATCATGTTCAAAATATGATGCTGTTTGAAAGCCGGAGGAAAAAGAAAATGTGAGAGAAACGAGAAACACATGGTGCAGGAGAGAGGAAACCACTGAGCAATGAAGAGGGTAAGATAAAGAGACGTCTTCCTAATACAAGACTTCCTCTCATCTGGGTTTCCTCTAGCAATAACAGGCAACACTGACATGCAGTCGAGCATTTAAAAAAATACCCGTGCATTTCCAATTTTTATAACAGTTCAAAGACGGACTGAGATTTTCATTTTGGCCACACAGATTTTAGAGTAAAACCGAAGCTGCAAAGCTCAGGAATCTAACAAGTCAAAACGTAGCTTCTTGTGCCGAGCTATAGTTCACGTTTAGTGTGATACACAAATGATTTGAATATTCTAGAATGTACTTGAAGCAATAATTATTCATTAAAAGATTGCACACAAATATACAGAAATGTTTATAGTAATTCTTAAAATTTAATCTATTAGCAAGTTCATTGTTTGTTTATGATAAAAAAAATTGCCTATATTTTGATGTTTAAAATGCAGTAACCCCAAAAGTTTACGGAAACCCTGAAATCACTTTTATATCCTATAAGTGAGCGCACCGAGTGCCTACTGTCTAAAACATTAGTTTAAACGATGTTTCTATGGCACAGAGCTCCTTGAGATGTATCAATTAAAGCAGCTAAGAACTTAATCTTTACTACTGATAAAGGCCGACCATTGGGTGTTAGAAGGTGAATGATCTGGAACAGGCATAGGGGAAAGTTATGATTGCTCAGAAATCAAAAACAGAACCTGTTTCTCGCTGAGCAACCACCAGGTGGAGAAATTTTAGGAGTACATTAAAAAATGTACTAGATTTAAACGAAAACTTTATTTTAAATGCTTCATCGTTTAGTTGTGGGCATGAATTTAGATTCAGGCCCTTCTGATGGAAAGGATGACCCTGACACAGATTGGGTTTCTGGTATTTTGGCAGCAGCCCTTTCTGAATGTGTTGAGGTGTATCTGTGTATTTGTGACATAACTCATTCATCCGCCTCCTGCAGAGCTCAGTGTCACTTGCTCAGCCGACTCCAATTTATGCACTGGCGTCAGCTCGTGCTAAAATGGCATAATTCCTCGGCACCAACCCTCTCCTGCTCCCTCGCACTTCCTCTCCCTGCCGACAGCCAGGCATGATTTATCAGGCCCTCGAGCAGCCGACATCGGCACTCTGGCACGTGCGCTGTGCCACAGACAGATTAATAGATTAACAGTTATGTCAGAAGCAAAGACAAGCGGGGTCATCTTTATAATGTCTCCACGTAGAGCACGACTGAGGTCAGTATAATACGGTCTGGGCTGCAGGAGTCTGAATTTTATGCTCCAGAAATATGGCCATGACCAAATCCCCCGTCATATGTTAAATGCGTTGGTAGCTTTTGGGTGAAAAGGCAACACCCAATCCAACATCGTTTTTCACGCACGCAAAGTAAGAAACGACATGAACTGAATCACTGAATTTGTAATGTTGTTATGGAGAATAGAATTATGGTAATTTGGCTGAGTGCTCAGCTGCATTGTTTAAAGAGTGTGCAGATTAAAAAGAGGCAGTGGATGGTTAACGTCTCTATGTAATAGGATGGATCATGAACCCATTCTAGAGCACCGTTGGTGAATCCCCTCCTACCCTCAAGTGCTCCCAAACTTGTTAGATTAACACTGGGGGAAGTCAAAGCTAATTTAGAGACTCACCTGTAACAAACATTCTGCATAAAACAAGAACTAATCATCAATTTGTTTTCCAAATTTTATCAAATCTTCCAGATGGTGTTTTTATAACTTTCATCCTAAATGGAAGTGTTCAGAATAATCAATTTTACAGTGCTGGGTCTCTAGACATCCTTGTGTCTCTGCCATTATTTCCAAATTGATTCATCTTCTTAAATATTGCTTTTTGGTTCGTCCCTCATGCTGTTACTAAACCAGCATAAGCAGTGAAATCACAAATCCCTGGAGGTGAAGCACTACTCACCGCACTGCTGCAGGGAATATCTTTGACTTTGAGCCAGGCCAAGTCCAGCGTGCCCTCTCCTCTGTAGCAGGACTGCAACCTGTCCTTGATTTTCTCATTGATCTTTCGAAGTGAGAAAACACACAGAGCGGAGTCCTGAGAGGCCTGTCGCGGACGTCTTTTCTGACCTTTTGAGAAGACAGCAAACAGCACATCGTCGTCTGGTGCCACGTCTAACGATGGTGCCAAGATAGAACCAGCTTTAGATAGGTAGGCTGCTTCCAGTAATCTGTACTCCACGTTGCCACTAATGCATCCAACAGGGACCTCGACGTAGGAGTTAAAAGCAGTGTCAGCCTTACAGAGGCGAACAATCTTGGAAGTGTACACCTGTTCCCGGCTAGCAGATGAGGATCCGGTGGTTGGTCCACCTCCCATCTCAGGCTGCAGGGTCAAAAAGTAGACAAAGTTCCCACTGGCAAAGCCATAAATATAGTATATGTCAAAGTCAGGGATGACAGTGAAGGTATCGGAGGGAATCTTAATCATAGAAGCCACAAACTCATCGTGGAAGACATAGGCAAACATGCCATCCTCCTCTGAGTTCCTGGCTAGCTTTCGGCTAGAGATGGTAGGGAAGTACTCTGGCTTGCCATCAACTGCTGTGGCTACAAATAGCATGTCTGGAGAGGCATTGCCATAAGAAACAATTACACCAAAAACAGAGCCACTCTCGTTTACACCTGAGAGGTAGTGCTCCTTCTTGTGGAAGGGCTCTCCTAGCTTGAAGAGGTCGTCTAGACGGAGGAGTTTGCAGATTCCCTGGTAAAGACTGCCACAGGCCAGCAACCGGTTCTCTCTGTAGTCCATCAAAAGCATCTTGTTGACGTTGTTGGTGAGTGTGAGAGGTTCACTGCAGGGCTGCACAATACGTGGAGGGTAGCACTTGCGGTTGTCTTCATCTGGACCAGTCTCATGGGACACTTGAACCTCCAAGCTTGGAGACAGTTTGTATATGCGATTGACAGCTCCCAAATAAACATTGCCATTGCGATAGTCCACAGCAAGATGGTTAAAAGTCCACTCAGGGTTTTCAGCATGAAATGAAGCATACCCCTCTTCTGGGAGCAACGCCGTGATCACCTGGGAGCCACTGTGCGCTTGTGGGGCTTGAACCACCATTTGTGACATCACAGGAAGCACCAAACTGAACAGGAAGCAGCATACAAAAGAATAGGTCCGTATTGTTGTAAGGGATGTCATGGCTGTGCTGATGGTTGGACAGATGAGGAGAGGACAGAGGCACAGTCCAGCACTGTTGGCCCGTCACAATCAAGCCTCTCTTGAAATGGGGGGCATTATGCACCTGAGGAGGGGGGAGAAAAAGATAATCTTGTCAAAATCATGAAAACAGTCCCAAATACCCAAAACAAATTATTAGACAGACACACAAAATGGATTTAAATGTGATACTTGCTCTAATTTTATCTGGCACAGATACAAACTGAGTAAATTAATGTACTAAACAGGTGAAGAGGTCACACATTTGAGACTGCAGAGCCATCTATAATTAGACAAGAAATGGGCTAAAGCTAGAAAAAGAATGAGGCTAAGGCACAGCAGCACTTTAAAAACCTGTGAGATCAGGTAGTGAGAAACAGGACAGAGGGGGAGGAGTAATGCATTGTCTCAGAGGAGGTGATCAGCACGGCTCTGCACCATCTCTCTGCACGGACTCCTGCCCCTCTCCATCTCTCCTTGCCTTTCTGCTCTAGCCTCCATGCCCCTAATTGATTCTCCCCTTGGAGTAGCAATCTACATGCTTTGGCAATTTCTCTCTTCTCTCCCAATAGGGCAGCTTACCTGCTGACACTGCTAGCTGAGTGAAAAGGACCATCTTTCGCTCAATAAAATACCCACACTCACGTACTAACACACAAGAAGGAGGGAGGTTTATGAGCCAAAGAGGAACAATTATGGAGGAAATGCTAGTGGTTGCAAAAATAGGTTTTCCTGTAGTTCAGCGGTCATTTGCACAGCCTCAGCCTACCAGACTCAGCCATAGTAAACACACACTAATGATGGCTTTTTTTTTTATTATATCCACACTGTCAATCCATCCAACACAATAGATGGACACCAGCACCAAGAAATGAACATCAGCATTTGCTGAATGGTTGATTTAGCACATTATTTTTATTATGATGCTGCAAAATGTTTTATATTCACTTTAATAGCCAGGATGTATTTTAAGAAGACAGGTAAGGGCTTTATTAAAGTGCTGGCACGACACTACCATATATGCAAAGTGAAGCTTTTGTATAAATGTTTGCTAGATCAGATCGCTGAAGATTTCCACTGATTTCTTCTCAGTTTGTGTCCAAACAATCACAGAGAAACTCAAACTTCTAACTAAATTGTTCCTCCTGCCTACTTTTCCCAATGGGAGAGTGCAAAGACAGACGCATGAGATGAGTCCTGAGCTAATGATGACAGAGATATAAAATGACTCAGGTACTGCGAGCAAAGAGAACTCACAGGCTGGCAAAGGCATAAAGAACCAAGCTAACGTGAAAATAAACAAACACAAAAATTCCTGCAAAGACCACGACAGCATGAGAGACTAGATTTAAAATGCCCAATTCAACCTGTTAATGTGCAAATGTTCAAGGAAACATGACAGATTCGAGGCACTGAAGTCCACTTTGGACTTCCAGCATTCAACACATTTAAAGGCGAGGAACACTAGCTTAACCAATACATTTGTTGTGTTCTCCAGTAGGAATGAATGCCGTGTAAGTGGTACTCTGTTCTACTAGCCGTGACAATCTCTGCTGTTGCTGGACGCTAAACCAACAGCAGCCTTCCCAGTCAAGATGGATGAGTGCATGAACATTAAGTGGCAGTGTGACGTAGATCTGTCAGGCTTTATTAATCCCAGAGTTTCACTATTTTCTATCAGAAGCCAATGCAGGAGCCAGGTGTAGGAGACTATTTTCATGTTCAGCCTGTGTGAAAAATTTAGAGTGACCATCTATAATTTGAAATAAGATTAAAACATGTTTTACAGTGTTTCACACCTTTAACACCAACAAATAAAGAATATAGAAAAAATGTTAATGATTCGGGAATCGCCAATGCATGACCAGAACCAAAGGAAATCATGTGACAACCCCAAAAATCTTTAAGGCTAAGGAAGTTAGCCCTTACTTTTAGCTAGCCCTTCCATCACATCAGCAGATGAGAAACGCGAGTTCATTAAAGACGTTAAAGTTGTTCATGAATAAAAAGATTAGGTGATGCTTTTCTAGGTGTTGTTCAAAAATAAAAGAACAAAAGCAAACACACGATTGAGTTCACTTTCATTTTGATGATGTAATTTACATTATAAAAGTAAATAATTTGATTATATAAACTAATCACTGATTTTACAGACAATCCAAATATTGTGTCATGTCAACATCAGGATAAGCTATTTTGGTCACATTTCACAGCTTTAAAAAACAAATTTAAACAGAAAATATTATGTAGGCTGTTGCTGCATTAGGAGTAATGACAGCCCAGTGAGTTCATGAGATTTCTCTGAAGAAGAAAAAAGCTGCTTATTAATGTCACACCAGGAATAGCAGCTGAGCTACCAGCTCTCATTTATCTAGGGGGATATATTCCATGGGAACTCCCAGTTTTGTTCATCAGTTACAAACATTAAAATGACAAAAGTGGAGTAAAAACTCCAAAGCAAGCCTAAAACTGAAAGAAATAGAAAATGTGATTCCTTCATTTGCACTTATTCCCACGAGTAAAAAAAAAAAACCAAACCACATCCAGCCAGACACATCAGAGAGAAAAACTAAACAAAACAACTTAAAGACCAAAAGGGAAATGCTCCAAGTGATTCCCTTGAGAAATATGAGTTTGGCAGAAGTAAAACATTAATGCCTTGGAAAAGGAAAAACATCCTCATCAGTGATGCCCCTCCAAAGGCTGTGTGTGCCTGCCACATAAATTTGTTGCTGAAATGCAATTATCCTCACTGATGGAAGAAGGGGGGGCAAGCTCGTTTAACTGCTGTTTGCCTTTGCCTGCTAATCATCAAACTCCATTAATTAAAGCTTGCTCTGGTTCTGAGGATTTATACATCAGACACACGCACAGACATTAAGAGGCACTGATATTCTAACACACAGTTTATCTGTAATTTTATGTGCCATTAGTGCCCGACTTTCCCTTTCCCGTCCCTGCATGCATATTAAAATTAGCAGCAATACTTGTGTTTTAAAAAAACTGAGTAATTATGTTTTAAAAGCTAGTGCATATTACTTAATGATACTAGGAAAACTTTTTAGTCCCTAAATGTAAAACTAAACTTCTGGCTGAGATGAGCTAGCGAGTAGATGCTTACGAGCAAATTTTTTATTATTTTGTAGAAAATGTTTTTATTTTGTGGTGAAACAGTCATTTAGCAAACTGGAAATAGCTGAATGTGTGCATGTGCAGGCTTGCCTCATGCTACACAAAGTTTAAGCTCTCGCTCTATATAATGATTATTTTTCATCTTTAATCGACTGCTTTTGTCTGCTCAAAGCTGACAGCCTGGCAGGCAAGAGGAAGAATGATGACTGTTTACAAAAAAGCTAAAGGAAGATGTCACTGGGATTTAAATTTATGTCTGAGTGACGTTTGTAGAAAATCATCTGAATGAATGATGAAAAATGTCACGGCTAAAATTAAACGTGTCATGTAGCTTGGGATTCACCTGGCTTCTACACACAAAAGAGCTCAAAGAGCATTTTTCAAAAACTTTGTTTCATTGAAAGCTTTTAGAAGTTGCAAAGCTAATTTTAAGAACGAGAACATCCAACACACAGCCATGGCGATGACAACAACCGTTTTTCTTTAGCAACCTGAGAGCAAAAGACCAGACATGACACTAGAAAAGACAACAAATAGTGAGCCCCAACAAAGTAATCCCCTCTATTTATAGTCTGATAGACGACAGGCGTTTATCTCGAAGAAATGACTTGAATGAGGGAGCTGCCAAAGTCTTTTATAAACAGCTTAACTTCTTACAGCAGAAAAATGCTCAAACATATCTTGTGAGAAATGAAGACACCATGAGTCAAATGGAGTTAAGAGATCATGAGTGAAGAGGGTTAATTACACAGTTCCTGATATTCAAAGAAAAAAAATCTGATTTTTTGGGTAAACCATCACAGGTTTAAAGGAGATGAATGACAAGTAGAGGCCGACCGATACATTACATTTTTTTTCTCTATCGGCCATTGGCCTAAATCCTTTTTAAAAGCCGATCAAAAAAATAAGTAAATCAGGCACCGGTATGGCCAATTGCCGCCACTACTAGACTGAAGAAAACGCCCGAAGGACCCCGACACAGTCTTTTTAAAGTTTTGAGTTTGTTTTATATTTGAAGTTCAATAAATGAGATAATAAGAGATGTATTGACTAATTTAATTTATATTGCACACAGTCAGTGTTCAGTTGTCTTGCATAATCAATGTGCTGCTAAAACGTGTATATATGCCAGCCTTAATAACCGGCTTTAGATATCGGCCATCAGCATCAAAAATTCTTTAAAAATTGGTATCGACCTTAAAAATCCATATCGGTGGGCCTCTAATGACAAGTTCTTGCAAAATTGAGCAAAACAGATGTGTGTACTCATTGTAGAAAGCTCACATTACAAACGATGAATGAAAGAACACAAATATTAAAAAAAAAAACAGAAATATGGTCTGCAAAGTTTCAGTGAAGGAAATTAGATGCTAGAAGTTTCCAGAAGTTGATAGGATGCAACATCTAAGATGAGCTAATGAAGTAAAATCACAATAATCTGACCTTTGATGTGCCTTGTTAACAGGAACCTTTTAACAGGACAACAACAATGCCTTCTTTACAGGCGACGCATTTTACATTTAGAGGACATTTCTTCTGTTGGTCAAATGGTTCCTTTGTGTAATCTACACCTGTGTTGTAGGTCCTTTATTGGTGTGCTTTGTGTAAAGGATGTGCTTCTAAATGGGTAGTGAAAGATTGGTGCTGTGGTTCCAGTCCATGTTGCTAAAACTATTAAAATACTCCACTGCAACAGTGACCACCGGGGTTGAGCCTGGCCCCGGGTTTCCACGGGAGCCGTCAGCAGCACGTTACTGCAGCAGCACGTCTTGCTCGCGTAAGCTGCTGCTTGGCCCTTCCCACGAGACGCGAAGCAGCAGGGGAGCAGCTGTCACCGACCGAGCACGAAGTCACACGAGTGACTTTGTCAGTAAACACAACAACAAGCAGGAGAAAACTACCACATGGTTTGTGTTTTATGTTCTGTCCGTTTTATAATCGCCAATACGGACCTGAAAAACAAAGGAGACCGCTAGCTAGGTGATAACTTCTCACGGGGACGCACAGTTAGTAACATTTTTTAAAAGTAAAGCAACCGAAGGCAGCACGTTCTTTATTCTGAAAATCTCGGTAGCTTCTCTCCATTTCCGCGTCCGATTTCCTGTCTTTCCTTCCCCAAAAATGTCGAACTTGACCCGTTTCAGAGGCGTCGCGCGTAGGAAATAGAACCGGCGCGTAAAGGCCGCGACATGCTGCTCCTGAGACGCGGCCGACTCGCGCTGCTGACGGCTCTAGTGGAAAAGGTTCTGTTGACCACAGCAGTTCCTATCAGCAGCTATGACGTGCTGCTGCAGTAACGTGCTGCTGACGGCTCCTGTGGAAAGCCGGGGTTATGCTAATGCCCTGATGATGATGATGATGATAATATAAACTGCACTATCTGTGGAAACGTTTATTGCAATATAAAAATGGTTTCCTAATGTGTTTATGCTCTCTGATTAGGTAACAGAGTCAATAGATTCACGGTAATCGTCCACAATTGTTTCAACAACAAGTGCTGCAGAAGCAGTCACAAATAGAGGTCTGCTTTTTGTCCTTGTAGTTTTTCCATCAAAAAATACACGTTTGAATATAATTTTGAGGCCATATCAGCCTAACCTGATGTCCAGAACCCAATGTCTTCCAGCTAACTGGAGCCCCTGAGGGGAGGTTTAGGTCTGAATGAGACAATTGGAGTTGGACTAGCAGCAGTTGGCTGACTGGTAATAGGACTTGGCATGATGCTCACTAAGAGACTGTGACTGTGAGAGAAATCCAAGGCCGTCTAGAAAAGGACAAAAATATACACTGATGCAAAGAAAGAAAACAGAGATGTACTGATTTTAGTGTAGCCCCAACCTCCCTCCTGCCCCACCAAAACTCCAACGCTGCCCGCCTGCTGAGCTCTGGCACTAATCAGAAGAAAAAGCCCCGCTATGTTTTGCAGCCACACACTGGGATGGGAGGAAAACGGTGTCCCGGCACACTGCCTACATAAGCAACATCAGACATGCATGTATTCACACACAAACACTCTACTAGCCACATTCATAAATACGCCACTCAGTATAGGACACACACTCAACACAACGGTGGCTAACCATGACCAGGACTTTCTTCAACTAAATACAGGAATAGATTGTGTTTTATGAATGTGTGAATGACTGTTTAGGTTAAAAAATTTCATTTCTGGATAAAAATTTGAATTAAAATAAGAAAAAAGGAAAATGGAAAAGCGTGATTAGTCCGTACATATAACTGTATTTACATCCACTCAGCAGGTCTGAGTCCAGTTGGTCGCCTTGGTTTTCAGCACATCGTTCCTTTAACCTTACCTAGTGTTACTAGAAAGCAGCACAATGACTGTTTTCATTCACGCACAACAATTAAAACCATTATTGTTGTGGGCTGCCACAGCCCTACTCAAACAATCAAATAGCAATAGAGACAATTTATAAAACACTGCAAGCCATAATTACAGTCTATGATAATAATTGTGTAGCTCCTTCATTTTTATCCATGCAAACATAAAAAAGTTGGAAACGTAGGAAGAAATTAAAGCGACAGCAGGTCTACAACCCTAAGCTAACCCTTACTGACACACAGAGCAGATGGTGCATCCCTTTTCCTCAGAAAAGCAGCAGTGGAGAACAAAAAAGGAGGACACAGAGGATAGAAGGCGGGTTGTCCTTGGTGTTTACATCAAGACGTGGATTAGCAGCATGGATTACTGTCACCAGATACCAAGTCAAGATCAGGGTTAGGAGGTCTAATCCACCACAGAGCTGTTGATATTACAGTGAAAGCCTCGAGATTGTTCTGTCAACTGGGTATGTGTCATGTGCATGTAGGAGCGCTGACTGGGAGACTGATACATGTAGCAATCAAGAGTGTTTACAAGTATCGAGATGCTTCAGATGATTATTTATGAATTATTAAAGCAAATATCGAGTTTTAAATTAGCAACTTTCAAGGGAAATCATCTCTCGTCGTTTCGTCTTCAAGTTTAAACCAGGCAGATTTTTCAGTTCACAGTTCAGAAAACTAAATGAAAGCAGTAGATTAAAAACCAGTACAGCCTTTCTCCGTCGGCCAACCTTTAATGGATGTTTAATTTGAAGCATTTGGACTAGACTAACAATACTGATTCACAATGAAAGCATGCATTTCGAATGGAAACAAGACAATTAAAACAGAATGAGGAGATGGTATTTTTAACGCTGCAAAAACAAATATCACTTTACAAGGCAGGCTTGGGCTGGTTTGCCATGGCAACTGTAGCGGTGTTGAGGCAGATTGTGCAAACAGTGAGAAACATAAGTGTTATGGCCAAGTTTGTGTTTAAAAATAAGCATTTAAATATGACTGAAAGGTGTTTTAGTTCCATCTGAAAGTGGTGGTTGATAGTTTTGGCCTCCTGGAGACAAATTACGATCATCAAAAAGTCAAAGACCATGTCGGAAGGTTGAGAAAATCCCTTAAAATAACTAGTCTTTAAGATTTACTGTCAGATGCTTTAAATCACTGATCCACCATAAGTGTGTCAAGGGAAAATTGGTGTCACACACATGTTCTTGCTTTCTAGCTATGGCTGCATGCCTCTCCTTTTTACTCTCCCACAGCAAGAAAGAGCATTTCAAAGTCAGGGTCTTGGCAAAGATCCAACTGAGAAACCCCTCTGGATTTCAGAGAAAGAGCTGACATCTGCCTGTCTCCATTCCTAACTCGGTCCCTTTTATTTTTGCAACTAGTTCCCGTTTCCTCTTTCACATCTGAGACTTACAAATCTCCCTCAGTAGCTTTGAGTTCTAATAGTCATTTTTCTTTAACACATTTAGATGCCAACTCCATGAGAATGTTCTTTTCTGTATATATGTGCATGTGGTTCAGTTCCAGTGTCACTTTTAGACAGAACTACATGCTGCTGAACACCACACACACACACACACACACACACAACAGCTGAGGATGCAGCTTATGATGGGTGATGTTATCATCAGTGCAGATCTAAAGGCTCTAAAGTCATTAGGACTGTTGAAGAATTGCCGTCAGCACCTTGCTGATTGGGTTAGACTTGCTGACTACCTGAAGGAGAGGGCATCCTGGATTTGACACAGAACAGTGACCAGAGAAGCCATTTATAGGGTGAAGTTAATGAATCTCTCAATTTAATTATGATGACTGAGTCCTGATGGAGATTCAGAAGCCACTCAAGGAGCAATGATGACGGATTATACACATCCCATCGGGAAAATTATCTTTGAGAATCCGTTAACACGGCATGATGTTACTTTGACATTACAGAGATCTACTGTTGTCTCTGTACATAAACTTTTAGAGACAAGATGTTGACCCAATGGAAAGAACAAGTGCTTAAAATTCTGGTACATTTTTCTGCAGCTCCAATCAACAAAGCTAAGAATTCCTAAATTGTTCGGTCTGATACTGAAGCTGCTTCTATGGAACTCATTTTTAAACTTTTGATGCTTTTTCTTCTTCCCCTCTGACTAAATTCCCTCACTCCCTTTACTGGTGAGAACACAGGAACGCAGAATCTCCAACACAAATCAGCGTTTACGTCCATCAGCTCCTGACTGGAAAATCCACATGTCCCAAAACGTTCATGTTTGATTTGGTCCAATTCTAATGTGTCTTGAGAGGATTGATTTTTAGAATAAGTGAAATCCTTGAAGTTTCTTTTAGCACTTTTTTTAAACATATTTCTGTTTTTCACTGCCTTTCTCATTCAGCAATCATAAGGATGTGTCATCGTTACTGGTCATAAATCAGGACTCGCATACCTTCGTTTTTCACCAGACACACTTTATAGATCCAATCACAGTAAACAGCTAATGAAGTGGAAGGAATGTCAATAGTTTTGAGCAAGAGGAATATGTCCACATAACAGACATTAAAGCAGAGGTCCTCAACTAAATTTGCTCAAGGGCCGCAATTTTTTCCAGCAGAAATGGTGAGGGCCAGATGCTCTTCCAAAATAAAGTTTAGGAATTATTGGATCTTTATTTATTAGCATTTAAAATGGCTTTGATTTCCATCTAAACTATTTTGATTGTAGTTGTGCCTGGAAAACATAAACAATTACTGATATTTGGGACATGAGTTTTACTGTTAAACTTCAAGGTCCCCCAATTGAGGAACATTAGGACCCACGGGGTTGGGGGGCCAGGAGGAAAGGTCTGGCGGGCCGGATGTGGCCCGCAGGCCACCAAGTGTAGGTTCACAGCTTTAAAATGACGACGTGTATTTTTCCTGGTGATGGGGGCAGTACATACCTAAATCACTTTAAGAGGTATTTTTGTGTTCGTGTGAGACCTTAACAACGGATAGCCATTAGGGTCAAGAATCCTTGGGAGAGTAACCTCCAGCAAAATGGCAAAACATTCCCTTTCATCACTAGCAACGAGTGAAAGGTGTAAAACAACAAAGTTTATGGATGGTAACATTTTTTCTAACCTTTTGTTACAAATCAGCAAATGCATTTTATTCTCACGGGCTCACATGGAAGGAAACATGGCATCACCCAGAGACTTAGACCTGCTCATGTTTTCTACGCCTGATTTTTATGGTTACAAAGCCTCAACAACTGGGCACCATTTCATTCATTTTCAACAACATGTTGATATTTCCAGAGATTAATGGCAAAAACTACACATTGTCTCTTTAAAACACTAAATGTCTAACGCTACATTGGCCAGAATAAATGAAAAATACTAAACTTAGGCTTGAGTGACAGGATGTAAAAGATTTCAACTTCCAGGGGCCCCCTCTAACAAATAAATAAGATGGACATTAAACTTTGACATGAGTGTCAACTGCTAAAACACTGAGCTACAAGGTACTGTATCTAGTTAGCTTGTAGATTAAAAAATAAAACACAATCCAAGTCTGGGATTTGCAAGCTTCTACTAAAACTGATGAATAAACAATCAATAATGGTTCAAACTCTGTCAATTAAGTGTGGAAAAGAGAAAATACATATGGTATTTTAAATTGTTAATATTGTTTTCTCTTTTATGCTTGTTATTCACCTCTGTCAGTGCGCCCCAAGGCAGCTGTGGCTACATCGTAGCTCATCACCATCAGTGTGTGAATGTGTGTGAATGGATGAATGATACACTGTAGTGTAAAGTGCTTTGGAGTCCTTACTCTGAGAGGCGCTAAACAAGTGCGGGTCATTTATCATTTATCATATTCCTTATTGTGCAGTGCTTTGTTTAACAGCACCATATAAATAGTTATTATTAAAACAGAATTAGTGCAAAGTCAGACAGAGGAGATCTAGCTGGGGAAAAGCAGAGTTAGTTAAGATTCCTGTGTTTAATCAAACAAAATCAGTTCCAGACACAAAACTCACACTCAGATTTGTAGAAAAACACTAACGTTTCTTGTAAAAACATGTCAAACGTCCTGCGGTGATGATGTTGGCAGGCTGACAAAGCTAAAGGAGGAAGGTGCGGAGAAGCTATGGGGCGGATTCAGACAAGCTCAAGAACCACATTCAGACTTGAAACATCATTAAAATGTGATCGCAGTAATTAAACTAAATGGACACAAATGCTTGTAACACAGCACAGCAACAGTGGTGAAACCTTGCAGAACGATGATCCTATAATGATAAATGATAATTTATCTATTCTAAACTAGTTGCAGCTTGTAAGGCGGGGGAGCAACGGTGTTACAACATCCTGCTACTTAAGGCACCACAGGCTAAATCAGGTTTCCTAAAAAATAGTTAAACAGGACCAGACTCGCTCAAGCTGAAAGGTCTTAAAACAGTCATTTCTGTTTTCAGTTACCAATCGGTAACCACCGTTTGTCTTGCTCTGTATTTAAATAGAGTCTAATCTGACTTGACCTGATTAACTTCTTAGACATTAAAGTTTGATAAATTTGAAGTTTTTTTTTCTCCTGGTGGTCCTGAAACCAGCACTTGAATGATCGGTTATTCAAACATTTTCTTATTTTCCAGTTAATTTATTTATACATCTTAACAGATGACTGGTCAACATCCTGCAAATCAAACCAAAAAGGTGGTGAAGTGTTGCTGAAGACTAAATTAGGACAAGGAATAAGCTGCTGGACAAATTCTGTCATTTTAATCTATTCTTTTGTGTCTCCTGCCCCATTCCATCATACACCAACCTAACTCACACACACACACACACACACCAAAGAGGATCACCGTGCACATCTGTGAGCTTCATCAGTGCACGTGGATTACAGCTCTTCCTTATAATCCATAGAAGACTTTAAGATCCCAGCTTTGGTTTACGACGCACAGCTGGATGAAGAAAAGCTGCTTGACCTGCTGTGATTTTATTATTATTTAATGTTGCAGATTTAACTCTGTCTCCAATTATCCCACAAAAATAACACTCAAATGTTAAATGTTACACTGTAGACAGAAACTGTCACAAAGGTAAATGATACATGAGCATGTGTGTGCATCTTTAAAGCTTCTGGTACCAACTTTGTGCTTGCTACCTTCAAAGACTCCATGATTGGGGGAAAAAAACGGAAAAAAAATCACGTCAGGCTTCGTCTACCTGCTCCAACGTCTATCCAGGGCAAATTACCTCGATATAATCCATGCGGGATGGATGGAGAATGTAGGACATTTGGTGAAGACAAAATGTCTACACCTGCAGAGACCTACAACCTACTGTAATGGTCTCAGAGTGGTGAAAAAGGAGCGGTTTGACAGGATGTGTCAAAAAAGCCCCGCCAGCTGCAGATATTCCAGTTTTAAACACATTCTGAAAACGGTGCTTTACAACCACTACTAGAGGAAACTGATAAATGAGCAGAAGCACAGAAGTGGATGTGCAATTTCCATAAAAGGTCAACGCAGAAACAAGAAATTTATTATCACAGGAAAAGATGATGATTAAATAACTTGATATTTAAGCTCCTCCAAAAACTAAATATGTGATTGAAAACATTTCTGCAAATGTGTTCTGTTCACACATGCATGAAGGTATTCACCATCTTTGTGTGGCTTTTTCTGTCTAAAACACCCCTAACTACAAAAACAACACTGGCATCAAGTCAGAATTTGTAATAATTGTCAGTAATTTCCAATAATTATCCATAATTATAGCACACAGCCCCCTCTGGGCAGGCAATGAAAATGTTTGACTACGTTGATATTTAATTAATGAGTCAATGACACACGATTATAGTTTTTCATCCACAAGAAGAGTGTCCAGTTGTGCACATTTACATTATTTAGACAGAAACTGAGTTTCTGGGATATGTGAAAAGAAACAAAGTGTTTCTCATCTTCTGCAGATAAACAACTGCTGTCATAACCACACTCTAGAGGCAAAAAAGAAAAGACAAACAATTTTTTATGTAGTTAACCTAAATTTAAGCAACAAGTAAATAATGAAGTGGCATGTGAGAATCAGTAAATCGGGGATGTAGGGATGCTTACGGAAATGTTGTTTGGTGTGGAAAAAATAAAAATAAAACAAAAACAAGAACTTCACCTGAGCCAAACTAAACCAGGACTTGGGATGCTGCAATGGGGAGAGCCAGGACTGCACAGGGCAGCCAGGTTGAAATAGACTGGGAATACTGGGCCCAGGTGTTTCCAGTCAGCAGCTGACTCCAGTCCAAAAATCAGGAGCCATCACACGGTCAAGGACGGCAGCCCAGACGTTCCCCATGTGGGACACTTTTCAACTCCTATGAAATACCAAGAAATTTCTAGGCTTGAGAGTTTGGACGTTCCTGGATTTACCCTTGGGTCTCTTCCCAGAGCTCAAAAACCAGTCCCCCAGCAAAAGATGCTCACTTGAATCTGGGATCTCATTCCTTCATTCACCCAACTCATGTGATCCCATGTGATGGTGAAAACGTTAGTACGTCATTGTAGATCTTTGTTTACCAGAACAGGAAGCAGCAACGACCTCAGCCAGTTTTATTCTTTACATGATAGAAGCGAGAGAAACCTTTTCACCTCGGCTCTCTACTCAAACAGCTGTCCACTGCAGAAACAATTAAAAAGCTTTATGTTCTAAAGGCTGATACAGAAAACGTGTTTACGCAGCTTCACTTTTTTCACATTTGTGAAAATCTGAAATGCAAAGTCTCCCTTTAAATACCAACATGTGGACACTGGGTAAAGTTCAACCAAACAGAAGCTGTTTTTGAACTTCCAGAAAAGACGACTGGGTGAGCTCAGGATTTTAGTGCAGAGGTGAAGCTGTTCTGCTGAGTCAGCCCGTTTCCAGAACTAACAAAGTCAATTAGACAAAGTCAGCACATAGCTACTGGCCCTGAATGAAACAATACCAAACAGTCGTTTATAACTTTCGAAAGCAGGTGAACAACAACACATGTCAGTAAGACAACTGTAATAAAGAAACTGCATAAATGCGGCTCTCAGTAAGGAAGTTACACCTTCTACACTCTGGGAAAAAAGCTGTAAAGTTCATTACCAAACCAAAATTATATAATAATGTGCAGCGGAGTCACATGTGACCACTAAGAAGTGAGTTTACATTCATTACGGCGCTCCCACCCTACTGCTCACCTTTCTTCTCTTTCATCCATCCTTAAGCCTTTGGCATAAACACATTAGAATGGCTTTCTAGAAATCAATCAAAACAGCAAGCAAAGGAATGAAAAACTGTTATGCAGCATTTTACACACACACACACACACACACACACACACACACACACACACACGCACACACACACACACATTCATGGTGAGTCATGGCCATTTTATACTTTAAGAAACATGAAGAAACCCCTTCTAAACGCCGACTAACACTGTCCAAGACACCCACTGCATATCTGGTTTCAAACATTGCCAGCGGGCGCAGAAAAAAGCCGAGTCACAGCTTAGCTGGAACAACTGCCATGACCATGCAGAACAGATGGAGCAAAAGAAAGGTGGTTGGAGGGAGGGAGTTTAGGCTCTAAAGGAGGATGGGTGTTTGGTGAAGCACAAGTTGAAAAGGGAAGAGCTGGACGCAACACAGTGTTTTACCCTCGTCTGGAGAATGGAGTTGCGATAATCGCACAGCATCTCGGTGATTTATATGAATGTAGTAAATCACTGAAACAATCTCAGATGTTCTAAAAATCATCTTAATACTAAATATTAACTGATCGGTAGTTTTTAATAAAATTAAACAAAACTTGGGAAGGCTTCTTTAATAATATTACAAATATTATTGGAATGTTCTATACTGGCGTTTTTGCAGATCTCCAAAATACTGATTTAGTCTGAATCTTAATGGCTGATACCAATATAAACCAATACCAATACATGCAACACCCTTAAACATTGTGCAAAACATGACAACTGCTTAATTTGGGCTTGTCATGCCAAACAAACCAAAATCTCTCAGAAACTAGCTCATCTCTTGTTTTTGGATGTTCTGAATTTGAGGAGACGTAGATGAAGAGGGTGATGTGTAATATGCCTGGTATGAAAACGTGTCATTAAAAGAGTGAAAACCGATACCAATAATTTAGGATATTACATTCATGCCTTTATCAGCCAATAATATCTATTATTTGCATGATGATTTCATTTGGTACTGGTTTTAGTTTAAGGTTTTAGGAGATTTGCATCTTCAAGATTTCTATGAAATTATCCATAACATTAAATGCATTTATTTTAAAGTGGGTTTTATTTTTATTTTTGAGGGTTGTTTTTTAAGGCAAACTAACCCAGGACTGTTAAAGTTGGAGTCATTCATACTTGCATACATGCTTTTATAGAAAGTTCACACCCAGCGATCAATACGACACTGATCAACGTCCAGCAAGATAACACCAGTGAAAGGTTTTATTCCAAGTAAGCAGACATTTCTGTGTTCCCGTTGGGTGAGAGTTTGCTTTGGCTGCGAGTCAATCACTGCCTTTTACACAGACATAAGCCATTCCAAATCCTATCAACAGAAGAAAAAATATACACTGAAGAAAGGCAAAATCCCAGACTCCAGGGAGAGTTCCACACAGGGAGAAGAATAACACAAAAACCCAGTGTAAGCCCTGTTAATTCTCTCTGTAACATCTATAACATTATGCTGCTAGGCTATGATTTATCCTTAGGGGAGGGTGGAGACAGGAAACGGTGGAGTGATAGCAGCAAGGGTATTACAGCATCGTAGATCCGCCCTCCATTCACCTCCTTCTGGCTAGAAAGCACCAGGGGGTCTGCATGAACCTGCGCTGTTCCAGTATTACTGTGGTAACGCTGCATACTGATGCTCCTCAACAACACTGACAGAGCAGACTGAAAGTGTCACAGCATGAAAATGACAAAAACGGTGTGACACAATAACGTTCTAGCCTCTAAGAAAACCCAGAAGCCCTCCTGCTATGAGATCTGTATAAATAGAGCAATAATATTTCTATTATATATTTCAGGACTCCACTCCAACACAAGTCTGAAAACAAAGTCAATAATAGTAATAATACACCTTAATGGCGTGTAAATTGAAATAACTGCACGCTGGTTTGCATGGCCATTTCACAGCTTGTTTTTCATTGTAAAACTTGCAGCCCCTAAAAGCCTGTCGCATGCAAAAACCCACGCGTGATGCTGATTTTGTTTGCACATCCACTCTGAAATGATGTTTTGAAAGCTCAACCAAATGGAAGCCGCTGACCTCTTTCAGCACCTGGCACGGTGAGCATTGATTCTCTTTTCAAGATGAAACAAGTTCAGTTTTTTTTCTAAGGAAAGGCGCTTATTAAGGTCAATCCTCCACTTTTGCAAGTAATAAAGTTCAAGTAGAGTTGAGGCGTGAGATCCAGGTACGTTTTATGAGCAAACACATGACCAACAGCCTCTGCTGGCATGAGGACAGCTCTTCAAGCTCCAATGCTCATGAGGTTAAACAGCACAATTGTATGCGTAGCAAAAACATCTGCATGTTAAAAGGAGCACAAAATCTAAATGTGCTCCTGCAGGCTCACTTAAAAACACACTTAATTCCTCTGCGTTGAAGTGGAAGCCCTTTGAGTCAGAATTTTGCATATAACTGAGTGCTGTTATTTTCTCTGGTGCATGTGTTACAGCAGCAGAATAAACAAAATTAGGCTCCTAATCCTTGCGTGGACTCGGGATGTCAGCGAAGAGGCAAATCTGAGAAAAAATAATAATAAAATGCCCTAAGACCGTCTGCAATTTTCTCGTCATTTCATGCATTTGAAACAAAACTAATTTACTGCTTGTCATGCTTGGCTTGGCACACACAAGCATACGAGCCAATGTGCCACAGCACGTCAGCTGCCGCTGCATCAAAGAGAAGTGTTTATATATCAGACTCGCTGCTCCGTATGAATCACGGGGACCTGGGAGGGACGTTTAATACGGTCTTATCAAAAGTAGCAGTCTGGCAAACCCGCTGATATGCTTGCGCCTTCTCCACATCTCCCTGCTTTCCATCTCTGACATCCCTTTCTGTGTTTATATCTTCAATAGGTCATCCCAATGTCACCACAGTCTGGATTTTTGGGCTTCTACAAACACACACACACACACACACACTTAGATAAAGTTGTGTGCTTGGCAGCTTAGAGTGAGGCAGAAAGATATGGGAGGAGAGTGCTGGAAGCATAAACCGTAAGAAAGAGAAGAAGTGAGCAATGAGATGAAAGAAAAGCACAACAGAAAGCTGGAGGGAGGAGAGGAAAGCAGTGCCACTCTGATAGTAACATGGTGCATGCGTTGGACCCCCGTATGAAGACATGACAGCTTAACATGTCTCTAGCTTAGATGAAGGCAGAAGTTCTGAAAAGCACATATATTCTAATAAATCGTCTCTGCAGATTTAAAGCTGACTTAACTATTCCGAGTGAAAGGTTCTCATTAAATCAGAGGCTGTGACATGTACTGATTTCTCGCCTCAGAATTCACAAAGCCTATTGTTTGGAGATGCTCACTTCAGATTTTTGCTATCATTGCTGGGGCAAACATCAGCATGCAGCTCTGTGGTGCATTGCAAGAGGGTTAATTGCATACTTGTTTGTAATTATTCTGTTAATACAGCATACAATTCCCTGCCTATAATTTGAATTTAGATTAAAGCCATCCAGCCATTCGTCAGAGATACCATCTCTTTAGGAGTCAAGTCAAACATTATCTCACTTGCATTGCAAATGTACACAAACACCAAGGTTAAAGTGACAGAAGTTGGACGTAACAAGAGCTGCAAACAACAAATAGTCTCTCCTGGCTGAGAATTCCACAGCATTTTGGTGACTAATCCTTTTATAAAGCTGAAACCGGGAAAAGAAAATTTGCAGCACTTAAATTTCCCTTCCAGGTTCTCTGTGGTCATTTTGTCACGCTGCTCCAAAATATGCAAAACATCACAGCAGGAAGAACGGTTGGAGAAGCAGAAACGCACATTGCAATCTCCTGAGTGGTGTTGCATGGCGTTAGCGCGGAGGGAGTGATTTGGACGGTGGCCTGTGTCTGGTGGTCCCGTCACAGCCCAGAGGGGTGTAAATGTGTACAAGTGACTCAGGGCGGAGGATGAGAACAAACAGAGGGCTCCATTCAGGTCTAATTCACAGACGCATCATTCAGTCTGACATGACGATACGTCTCTGTGACCAGAGTATTCATACAGGGCCTTGCCAGCCATTCACAGATGTATCATTCACACCCACACACTGACACACAAACACACTTCCGCTGGCTCTTGTCTACACAGCCACTGGGTGTTTCTATCACTATGGAGAATCTGTCTAAGGTTTCCCATTCATATTCATTCATGGTTTCCCTCTTGACACGAACACATTGCAAAGATACTCGGTGGTACTTATTCTGATGAGGGCACCGCCCCTAAAATGCAGTGAATGTCTTCGCTGCCAAGGTTAAAGTGGGAGTTTATCCATTAGCAAGTCATAATATTGACAAGACCCCGCTCTGCAGGTCCAAACTCCAGCGGTGTAGCCGCAACACTGGCCGACAGGCGAGGGGTTGTATGTCAACGTGAGGTGCTTACATGCCGATAAAGCCTGCCGTTCTAATTCCTATAGGTAGACCGTGATGGACAGCAGGCAGGGAGAAGGAAGGGAAAATGAGTAGCAACAAGGGCTCATAGTGCCTGAGAAGGCGGTTGGTGAAAAGACAAAGAGGCAAAACGTGGATGAGATGAAATTATCAGACTGGTTAGGGACTAAATAATTTTCTCTAAAGATCTTGGCAGTAGCAGCAGAACACCCACGGTTTAAGGAGAAGGAGGCAATCCGAACATTTAGGAATTTGTAAAAGAAAACACAACCGCCTGTCTGGAGTGAAGCAGACAGCCTTAAGTCATGGTTATAAAAGGATAGGAACTCATGACCAGGTAAAAGAAGAGCAAACATGGCCAGTCAGAAGACTGGTGTTGCATATATTTTACTTCTAGTAAATCCAGCAGCATCATAAATGACTTCAGCCCAACAGTGAAGCGGTCAGTAAACCACACTGCCCCTTGTGGAGTTCTAGTTCCTTCATCTACGAGCAGGTCTTGGAAAAACTTTTATAGCAAAATCTTTGTGAAGCAGCAATGAAACTATCTCAAAAAGTTAGCAGAAACTAGAGGAGCAACACTGAATTGGTGCATTAAGTGTGCAGGGCAGGTGGATAGGAGGAGGGAGAAGCGGCAGAGGGGCTCAAGGTGCTCAGTGACTGCCGTAGTGGGATCTGCAGTTTGCATTTAGGCAGCGGCAGCAGCTGCTGCTTTCTGTGCATGAGGTGAAAATGATGATGGGATGAAGGGAGGAGAGGAAGGAGGGTGCCAAAAAAGGGGGGTAGTTAGGGGTATTAAACCCCACATTTGGAGTCAAAGACCTATAATTCACACAAGGCTGGTGCACCCTCCACTGTGATGTTTTCGCCCAACAACCCTTCACACAAGACCAGATGAGAAGAAAAGCCAGAAAATGATTGACCTTCTAAACATGCACTTATACTGAGAAAAGATATACTTCAAATAACAATTCAGACTTGAGTCTGTAAATCATGATCTAAACATCTATTTCATTCTAAACACCTGCTTTTAAAGTCCACCACAGAGTTGTTTTTAATGTTAATGAATTTGCCAACAGTCAAAAATCGTACACTTCACATGATTTAAACAATAGAAGTTTGTTCATAAAGGAGAGACTTCAGTGTTCCCATCTATCCCTGCAATCAGCCACCGTCTGAGGGAAACCCTTGAGCCACTGGAAGAAATGCTTGGATAAGAACCATTAGGTCCCGACAAACTGGGAAGCAAAAAAAAAAAGAAAAAAAAAAAACAGGAGTAAAAAGGTTTTCTGGATATTTCAAAATCTATGAAAAACATGGCATTTGGGATATTTTATAACAGACACCAAAACCATTACCGGTAATTAAAATTAAATTATGAAGTAAAAATACAAGAACACATAATGAATTGCTTCCGTCTACAGAAGTTCTTATGCCTCAAAATTAAAAAGTTTCATGTTGGACAAAATCTGTAAATGGAGACTGTAGCAGAAACTCCTCCAAATTGGCTCTGATGGTTTCAAAACTTTGTAAAGATGCACCATATTCCCACAGCAGACATCTCCAAAGCCTTCATTACTTTACTTGACACAACCAAAGACTTCATGTCTGAAATTTAAAGGAAACACGCACTACTCTTGTTACCTTGCAAACATGACTCTGGACAGATTTCTGTTCCTCTACACTGAAGCATGCAGGTTTGCAGCTCTTCTGCTCTGGGTGAAGGGCACATGCAGCGCAAAATTGATGGGATCCAGTCGACCTAAGGTCCCGAGCTGAGCAAAATTGCAGGTCATTAAATATTTTTTGCACTTCTTTCAGTAGAAAGTTAAATTACAGACCGAGATTTAAAAAAAATAACCGTGGTAAAACCTGCAGGGTGGCCGGAGAAACGCGGGCATGGCGCAGTTAGAACAGGTGCAACACACCTCTTGTCACCTGCCTGGCGCAGCTACAAACCAGCAACCCAAATCTGGCGTTACAGACATACAGCGCTCTGACCGCAGCGATGGGCGGAATGAACACCTTTCCCAGTCTGTCCTTACCTGGAATCTATGCAGTTATCAGAGGCAGCCGCATCGGCACTGCGGAGAGGCACGTTCACAGCAATCCCAACTCCTTCCACTCTCTCCCTCCAGAACGATAAATGTTCAGAATAACGATATATCCTGATCCCACGGCTCGTCCACTTTAAATCCCCGGCAGAGGTGCCGTTATAGGGCAATTCCTGCTCTGGGAAAAGAAATAGCAGACTTCCTGCAGCATTCCCGATCAGCAGGACTCTTCTGAACCGCTCTGAGTGCTCTGACACCAGGGAGCCGCACCTCCCATATCCCGGCGAGGACTCACTTGGTATGCCTTTGGAAAAGCCGCTGCACCGTATGGGATACCGCAGGAGGCTGCGTCTGTGTGCGTAGATGCGCGTGCGTGTGTGCGTGGAGCGTGTGTGTGTAGGTGTGACTCGGTGCGGTGCTCCTGCCCAACTGAGGTGCTGAGGCTGCAGCAGCGGAGTGCAAGGCAGAGGGAGGGAGGGAGGGACGCACCGACGCGAAGAGGGGCACGCTCTGCCGCGGATCTTCTGGTCTGGCCGGGAGGTTAGATGGAGCTTCACCCGCTGGAAGACGACTGCATGTGGCAGCCTGTCGGGTCGGAGGGAGGGGTGGTTTGCGTCTTCAATTCAGCTCACCGAATTAAGACGCATGGCGCATCAATAAACGCACCTAAAACGCTTTAGGGCTAAATGTTCGCGTTTATTTCCACAGGCGACGTGGAACTGCTCCACTTGTGTGACAGAAAAACCAAGAAGTTACACTATCTGACAGGTATCACCTGATCAAATAAGAAGTGACAGAAGGTGGGATTAAATAAACACAATCTTTCCTGGAATGGGTTTACATAGATCCTGGAGCCAGGAGAAGATTTATGTAATGCATTCATCCCGATGAAAATGGGATTTGGCAATGCCAAACGGAATTTCCACAGATGCGATACAATGCGGAGTAAAATGATCAGATCATCGGATTTGACTACCTAATCGCAGGATCATTTAAAGACAGAGATCAGGCACCACTGCAACATAATTACGACCCTTGCATAGATGGAAGGGATTAGAATCTGCAGTGCTTTTTTCTTTGATGATCTCCTAACGTGCCTCAGGAAAACACCCCCTCCCTCCCTTCCTCCGTGCATTTTAAGCAATTAATAGTATTCTGAAAGCCTAATTGTGTAATTACGTATTCAACAAAAATGCTGTGTGGTGGAGCAGGAATAAAAGACGCATTTTCCACCAAACATGCTCTTATCTCCATATTAAGCCCGTTTTAAACTAATCTCCATCAACACTGACTAAATATTTCATATCTGCAGAGAAATCTCAAGTTTTTTCCTGCCAGTGAAATGATTGTGTTGAGGGTTTTTGAAGGAGGGAGCTTCATGAAATTAATTCCAGTGACCGCCCTTTGACCGTTTTATTCAATATCCATGTAGTTTCAGAGAAGTATCGAGCCTGCTGCACCATCCTCTCCCTCTGTCCCTCCTCGTTTCCTCACTCTCCCCTCCTCGCACTCGCAGCCACCAAGGACAGAGGACCCTTTGCTTTGAAACACTGCATCAGAGCCCCACCTACAGGCCAAATAAACTTTACTGACTGTCACATGCAAACGAAGGTGCCTCACAGTTCCTGCAGTGCATCAATGCCATTTCAAATCACAGATTGGTGCATCATTAATATTTTTAGGACAATTAGACTGTCTTAACATTAAAATATAAAATTCTCTCTTTACGTAATTGAAGACAAAAATTTCTGCCAAATACATAAACACAGGAAGCCATTCACAACTAGAGACTTCCAGTTAAAACAGAGGAGCAGGAATTAAAATGTTGCTATTTGGATTTTGGGGGATGAGATCTTGGTCTCCAGTTTGCCTTCTGGATTTATTTTTTATTTAAATTTTTTTTTCATTTTTGTCAAATGTGTATACGGTTACTGAATTACAAAACTATTTAAGATGTTTTACATGCCTTTATTGACTATTGTATGAAGTTTATACAAAGGACCAACATTTGCAACGTCAGTGAACACCCCTGCACTTCACTTTGGCATGCCGTTAACTTCCTGACTAAAGGCAGCCCACTCTCAAATCTGAGAGGTTTTTTGTCCTATGTAACAAGGTCTAGATTAGATTTTTGTCTGAGGATATTTTTGGATTGATTCCTTACGCCACCTAAATATGACTTGACCATTATGGTTCATAGCTCCACTGTGCTGGAAAAACCATCCCAGAACTGTTGTTGGATGATAGAGAGGAGTTCCTCTTGGTGGATGTTTAGGTGCCATTCTTTATTCATGGCAGTTTTCTGAAGAAAATAAGGCACAATCCACAATAATCATGCCAATTTTTGACCCAATTCTCCCCTTCCAACAATATTAAATAATTGATCAATTACTCTAATGGTCCTAAAAGATAATCTCATCAGATTTTTTCTGCCATGTGTGGTGTGTTAAATAAGAGTGCTCTAATCTGCTTAGAGGCATGTTGGGATTGCCCCAATCAATCTGGAAAACTAAACATGTTGGATTCTGATTTTTGGTATAAATGGCCTGTATTTGATGTAGCACCTTATACAGTCCTGGAACCCCCAAGGCACTTTACAACACAATCAGTCACCCATTCACAAACTACATTAGCCACAGCTGCCCTGGGGCACACTGACAGAGGCGAGTCTGCCTTACACAGGGGCCACCGGTCCCTCTGACCACCACCAGCAGGAAAGGTGGGTTAAGTGTCTTGCCCAAGGACACCACGACAGCGACAGACTGAGCAGGGCTCGAACCTGCAATCTTTTGATTACGAGGTGAGCACTTAACTCCTGTGCCACCGTCGCCCCGTTTATGAGGACGAACGAGCATGCTGGATGTTGAATGTATAGGGCAAGGTGACAGACGCATGATGCCTGCTCCCCGTCCATCATGTTTGTTTGCCCCTAAATCACATTTGATCTCATAATAATTCCCATCTGACTGGGGGAAGTTTACGTGTAAAATTGGTTTGTGTGTAGTTTTTTGCTATATTGCTGCATACCAAACACTGTATAGGGCGAAAATGGGTTTATCATCTGTGATTTTTTATTTTTTTATCGCCAAGTGTGTAAAATTATCTGACAATTTAAAATCCTATGGCTTACATTGAGCACCCTCTTAGCTGAGAAGCACCCATATGTGCATCGTCTCAGGATGCTTTACTGTTGATGTATCACAGGACTGATCATAGCTCACCTTTTCCATTTTGAAAAATCCTTTAATGGCATGCCCCCAAAAAATCTCAAAAACAGCATTTGGGGAAAGTAAAATCTCTCCCCTCATGCAGCAATCCAAAACCTGAACGTTGGCAGAATATTTATCTCCCAAAGTTTTTGGAGCAAAGAGGTTTCTTTGCTGCCCTTTTAACACAAATGCAGCCTCCAAAACTCATATCCTTTTGGTGATGATCCAGGTACCCTGGAACCTTCATTATAAATTAAATGAAGAAAAGTCAGTAAAATGGGCTAAATGTACCATTAACATTAACGTTTTCCATTATGATTCAAACCTGTAGCTTATTTAAATCTGATTTAGGACGAATGGAAATGTCCACAATTGGAACATTATGCGTTTCTGCTATCATGACTTTTGTTTTCAAGTTCAATTTCATGTTAAGAAAGTGACTTCGTAGCTAATTGCACTTCATTTGATCACTTTTGAGAACATTCTGAAGCTTTTGTCATAAAAAGAGAAAATAATTGCTTGTGAAAATTTATATTTGTGTGATTGTCAAAACCTTTAGCCATTGCTGTGCACTGCAGACCAACTGCATGATAAAATAATTAATATTATCATTATTTATTACTATTATTATTATTGTTAGCATTATCATTATTTTCTTTGTTAAATTACTTTAATAATCATTATTATTATTATTATTATTATTATTATTATTATTATTATCACTAATAATAATAAACTGTATTTTTCTACAAAAATGACTGTGACGCAGTGTCTTCTCAAATAATCACGACAGAACTGTTCATAAAGCTAACTTAGCTAGCCTATGTAGCTTTAAACAATAAACATAACTTCCTTACCTCGAAGTTCGAGGCTCGAACGCCGTCCAAAAATAAGCCACAACGAAATTACTTTTCTCCTTCAAATCCATTTTTGAACGTAGATAAACTCAAATGTTCTGTATTCGATACTTTTGCAGCTTAATGCTGGTAAATAAACGGGAAACCACCTAATTAAGGACACCTGTGTGTTTCCGCGTGCGTCTTTTTTCAGCTCCCTGCAGCACCCGGACGTGCCAGACAACTAGTTTGTGTAATTAAGCTTAAATGACAAACTTTGAAATCTGGGCGAAAGTAAATGATCGTTTCATTATAATTAGCTATTTGGGCCTTTTTTATTATTATTTAAAGGTGGATTGGGTTTCAAAGCATTCGACGGAGAAAAAAGTTATTAGCAATAAACTTTTTGCTGAGACCGGAAGAGAGGTTTGCTGACAAGCTTAGGAGGCAGAAAAATCAATACAAGCACATGATCAAATCGATTTATTTATTTATTTATTTATTTATTTATTTATTTATTTATTTTTATTTTAATGATATGGAAATCCATCCAATGTCACCACCTGAGCAAAGAAAAAAGCGACCCCTTTCTAGAACAATTTATAAATCAACTCTATCATTCTACTCTTTGACCGACCATTGATTTCAATGTAGGTCAGGTCTGCACTCATTTATTACACTCTTAGCCTTTGTGTTAGATTTTGAGGGCATCTCTGGGAGTCATCTGAAGGATAAAAGGTATGGAGGAACCAACAGACCTATGGGTTCATTTAATTATTCAATAAAAGCAAGGAGCTAAGTCAACAGTCTGCAGTTCTCAATTATCAGATAACTTTCAAAGCAAAACAAATCAATGGCGCTGCAATCTACAGTGACAATAGTTATTCCATGAAGGGTCAGCAATGTGTGACCTAAAGTCTGCTGGCTCATGTTTAGATCAAACATGGCTGGATTAAATTATAAAAGGACTCGCTGGTTCTTTTTCATTACAGGAGTAGAGTCCTATCTGTGTTCTGCATGAACATAAATTAATACATCCAAGTACACACTGAAAGAGTAAACACCTCATGTTTTTTCCCTATATCTGGAAGAATACTTGGGTGGATACATTTTGAAGAGGACCTTTTGGTTGCATGCATTTAATAAAAACAATTAATATGTATTTTTAGCATCAGTTTGTGAGATCAGACCCTAAGTTTTTAGATGCAGCTACGTGTTCTGGATTTTAAAATAATAAAACGTTGTTTTAAAATGACAGTAAGAATCTTCTTTTTTTAAGCGTTTAAATTATTTTCTCCGTTTCATTTCAAAATTAAAATTCAACATTGATGCATAACTTTATTTTCTCTAGAAATTATCTGCAGGATGTTGACCTCATAACTCTGGTGGAAATATTTAAAGATACTCCTATTCAAATTACAAAAACGAATTAGTAAACTCTAACGTTTGCATATAAGTCTGGTGTTTTATTTTGGAAGGCAGGCTTTTCAAGAGGAGAGGAGGATGTTGGTTTAGTGTTTGCCTCTTTTAAAAATCAACTGACTATCCTGTCTTCTCCATTTGTCTTGCAAATGAGACGATGACTTATGGAAGCACGGTGAATGGCTCTGATGAAGCCTTTTTAATGCAGTCAAGCAGGCTGCAGGGAGGTGTGTCCGTGTCCGTGTGTGCGTGTGTGTGTGTGTGTGTGTGTGTGTGTGTGTGTGTGTGTGTGTGTGTGTGTGTGTGTGTGTGTGTGTGTGTCCAGTTGCCAGCTGGCACTATTTCAGTAGCTCTTCTCTTTGTGCTGAAGCTGTGTGTACATGTTTGTGCCTACACATTGCTTCCCTGTGTGCTTGGAATCAACTCAGTGAACCCCTTTAAACACAGCTGTATGTAGTTTATCTTGAGCCTGTGGGGGTGCAGAGATCACCCCACAGTGGTAAACTGTTCCTGTGGGTCTTCCCCTTTCCTCTCCTTCCACATATACACCATAACCCACACTAAACAGACATTCATCTCCTTCACCACACGTCTTTATGTGCTCTATGGTCTAGAATTTCTATGGTGGAAGTCACTGCTGTCCCAGGGATTATGATATTTATGTGCTGCCAGAGGTAATGTCAGATTTAGTGTGTCCATCTTCATAAAAGCGTCTCCCAACTCCTTTCACTTTGTCACAGCTTTCTCTCTTCCTGGTCCAAATCCTGTTGGACAAGTCACCCACAATATCTCAATTTTTGTGGAAAATCCATGAGTGTGTCGCTGGGCTAATGAAGCTTTACGTGCTGTATGGACAAAGTGAATGACACTGATATCCCATTGATTTGGATTGTAAATAGGTTTTCAGTTTGCTGTCTGTGTTTTGAGTTACTGCATAGTAGATTGTATTGAAGCTGACATTTTTCTTTGTCCCGTGTGTGTGTGTGTGTGTGTGTGTGTGTGTGTGTGTGTGTGTGTGTGTGTGTGTGTGTGTGTGAGAGAGAGAGAGAGAGAGAGAGAGAGAGAGAGTATGTGAGTCAAAGGAGTGGATGGATGGGTGCAGTGAGAGTGTCACTCAGTCATATAATTAGGTAGTTTGCATACTGATGGCTTACAGCTTCTCTGTGTAAATGTGTGCACTTGTGTTTTTCAGTTTTTATTCCATGATTGGGAATGAGTGTTCATTCATTCATGTATCATCAGCCTCCCCGCCAAGCTAGCAGCTGCCTGTCTGTCTGTCCATGGAGGTGTGTGTGTGCATGTGTGTGTGTGTGTGTGTGTGTGTGTGTGTGTGTGTGTGTGTGTACACAGTCCAGACCATGGCCAGGTGAATCAATGTTTTGCCAGCCATTTCTCCAGAGAGCCAATCTCATGTCCATGGAGATCCAAACAAAGCCACCCAGGCCGTGCCTCAGCGACTCCCCTCAGAGTTAAACTCTTCCGTTGGGATAGATTTTGCAGATGGTCAGGGGGATGGAGACTCAGGGCATAGAACAACAAGCAAACATATTAATTATTGTATCCATTATCATTTTGACCCAGAATTAATTCTTTTCTAGATTACAGGAGATAAAATAAATATGGAGGAAACATTTAGTGTTAATGGATGTTTTATGTCGTTATTCGAGGGTTTGATGTGACCCATGTTTTCAACACTTGCATACAGTGTTATAGAAGAAGTATTTACCTCCTCGCAGATTTCTTCAGCATTTTTGCAAAGATGACCTGAATAAATACAAAATGCATTTTTTAAATAATGATTTTATGTATTAAAGAAACAAAACATCAAAACCAACAAGATCATTGGTCAAAAAGTAATTGCCCTGCTTGTTAAGGCATGATTTAACTGTGACCAACCACATTTTTTAAAGGTGTGGTTGACTGATTTTAATCTGTCACTGTAAGTTTTTCATGCAGGCTGAACATGAAAACAGTTTCCTACACATATCTCCTGCATTAGCTTTGGACAGAAAATAGACAGTGAACTCTAGAGCCATTTTAACAAAACATTGTCGCCAATTTTGCTACAATGCTGTGGTGGCATCAGGGAGCCTTAGATTAGATTGGTCAGATCGTGGCAGTAACGTGGGCCAATCGTGTCCTTTTTACAAAAGATTAGGCGATGGCGATATAAAGGGGGTATGGGGTGGTCCCTGCACAGCTGTGGACTTCTGTTTATCTTGGACATTACTTGCTTTTTATTGTGATTGAAGCGGCAATCGTTAAGTTTTTTTTTTTTTCACAAGCCGCTCCTAAAGTTGTCTGTCCCCCACAGTCCCCATGCAGTCTCTGGTGATTTGAGCTCCAGCTCAAACAGAGAGAAGCCCCAGGAGCACTCCAGTTTGCCGTTTCAGCTGATTTTGTTCAAAAAAGCATTTTCAATGTAGCTGCCGGCCGGAGCTCGGCAACAACTCCCTACATCATCATACCACCATTCTCTGTTGCGCCAAAGCGCAGTCGCCGTTTTTAAGTCTGGCAGTTACCGCGATGTTCCTACCAAGCAAGGTGGAATGAATGCCGCAAAATTCGTGCAATGCCATGGTGTGTTTATAAGAAATACCATTGCGGTAATATTACGCCGATTTGCCGGGATGGTGTATCTTGTGAAAAGTGTTCAGGATTTGAAAATTCTCTCAGATCTACAGCGTATTAGCATTCATGGACTCACCAATCTTGCCTCACGACAGGAAAGGCTGTTGTTGTAACGTTTAATGGATTCAGCAGCATATTTCTTTGCTAGTAAGGCTGCATGGTGACGCAGTTGTTAGCACTGTTCCCTCGCAGCAAGAAGGTTGCCGGTTCAAAACCCGGCTGCAGTCTTTCTGCATGGAGTCGCATGTTCTCCCTATTACATGCATGGAGTTCCTCCGGGTACTCTAGTATCCCCCACAGATCACAACATGCCCTATAGGTTAAAAATTGCACGTTGCTTTGGATAAAAGCATCTGCCAAATAAATTAACATAAACAAAAGGTAACCATTAGTATTAGCAACACCACCTCACAGCAGAAGCTCCTCCAGGCTTGTGTTATTTGTGGAGATAGGGTTAGGGTCCAAAACTTGCTGCTCGTTACATCCGAGAAATGGTGCACCGGTATATTTTTTTCTCCTCTGAGAATGACGAACACAACTATCATTCCTACTAGAGACCACTGCAAAGGTATCCATTAAATGAGTCAACCAGTCCTTTAAAAAGCTGTTCAGCTGTACAAGCCACACTTGGCCCATGGAAGTAGGAAATTAGGTCAGTGGAAGCTGTCTGATTATGAAGAAGGCAATAAAACCTCAATACGATACCATAAATGTCCAATAAACAAGTTACTGGTGACTATAGAGGTGCAGATTTCCCAATACAGTTTCTCACCAAGCCCTGGCTTTGTTGGTGGCACTTGCCCTTCTTCCATATGCATGTACACTTGTTCTCAATCTGACTTCTCTTTCTTGTATTTACAGCTTAATTTTTGTTCTGAACCACCTGCCACTGTGGCACCTTTTATTAATTTTTTTTTGTTTGCAAATCCATAAAGTTTTACACCTCCTTCATCCATCTGTGTGTTCCCTGGCTGAATCGTTTCAGCTCAACAAAGAACTGTGACATTTGCATGTGAAGCCAAAGGCTACATATGTGGAATGCTACAGCGCTGGGAGACCAAAAGCCACCTGACCGGTTACTACTATCTCCATTTGTCTCGTAAAACTCCTTTCTACCGCCCACAAAAGGATAACAGCATTCTGTCTCTTTAACGAGGCCAAAAAGAAAAGCACCCGTTTGAACTGACCAGCGTTCAGAATATGGCTCCATTCCTTTCATTTATGTTCTGTCTTTTTGTCACACACACACACACACACACACACACACACACACACACACACACACACACACACACACACACACACACACACACACACACACACAGTCAACAGTTCTGGGAATCCGCTGCTGTGGTCTGCAGATATGATAATCTATCAGCAGTATCTTCAAACCAACTTGACCAGAAGCTTTCAGCAGCGTATCAGCTGGCACCATTCCAGGCTGCATCAGTTCCTTGTCTGCTCTGGACCAAGATTTCTGTTTGTGTTCATATTCTTTAGCATAAATGTCATCTGAAAACCACATATTCACATTTGCACTAATGTTGTCAGCTTTAAAAAAGCATCATGTTGAATATTCTAACAGTGAATGGAGTCCATGCTTATCCACTCCTCCACATCTGGGTGTTCTCCTCACTTCTAGCATGAACAGTTTTAGCAATCAGGGGCCTCATTTATCAAGCTTGCTTGCATACAAAACGGGGTCGGAAAACTGCGGAAGCAACTTTCCACGCAAACTTTGGGATTTATGAAAGAAAACTTAGCAGAAAAGTGTGCGCAACTATAAGTTGACTAAGGACCTGGCTTACGCACATGTTGGACATGGAGAGCACCTGCAGTGCTGCTGCTGAGAAGATAAAATCATGAAATCCTGCAGCATTATCACTTGTACTGCTTCGTGTTCACACAGAACAAGACCCCCGCACGCACACACACGCACGTGCAAGCACACACTCATGCGCACACACACACACACACACACTCACACACACACACACACAGCGTGAAGCGCAGAATACGGAATGCAGAATATCAGCAGGGCGACAGATTGAGACAGAATGTCATGCGTCTGTGAGAGTGTGTGTGTCCTGTCACTGTGATCCGATTGATCATACGCCCTGGCTACTTAGTCAAGGAGATCTCTGTTTGGGTGACTAGTTAGCGCACGCGACTTTCACTCGGGAGTCTGGGGATCGAATCCCAATTGGACCATTTTTTATATCCGCCACAGATCTCTCTGAAGAACTCACAACATTGACGGCTTCAGCATCACTTTGCCACTCTGTGGATTTTCTCTTATTTGTTTTGCAAAAGCACTTCCTTTCATTTCTCCACCTCACCCACAGGTACCTCAATTTTTGCTTCTGTGAAATTGCGCTTCCTTGATCTGCCTTGATCTATGCTCGCCATGTCAATGGTGGAGCGCTGCAACAAGCCGGCTTATGTATATGCATGAGATCCAGGCACTTTGCATTGACTATTTATGGCAGTAAGTGGGCGTGGTGAGGGCGGGATGTGACTAAAATGCAGCTGAGAAACTTTCTAGATAGTTTCTGATTTATGAAGCGGAGATTGCATGCAGCTGTGCGTTACTCATGTTTGATAGATCACAAACCTACTTGGCATAAGTAATTTATTTATTTTTTTTGCTGAGCTTAAGTAAGGTTTTAGTAAGGATTCTACACAATGTTTGATAAATGAGACCCCTAGGCTTTAAAAGCAAAGTTACGATGCTTCTGGAAAAAGAAAACACCAGTTTTTCATTCATTTGCTAAAGAAACAAACATTTATTTTCCTAGGATCACTGGTTTTCACAGGTACGCTCTGAATTATTTCTTTTCCAAACTTAGCAGGTAGTTTGTCTGTGTAGTTTCTGTGTCAGTAGCTTCTGTACCTTCAGATAATACCAGGCTGGTTTGATGATGTTTCGATCAGCCTCTGTGGGAGCCATCTGTGCAGGTTTTTGTTGTTGGTGCTGAAGAGATGTCTGTGTGACTCCTGCTGTCTCGTGCTGCAAAATCTGCTTGTTTCTGTATTTTGACACAGATCTGCTTGTCTGATCACTTGACAGTTGAAATGCATTTCATTTCAGCCCGACCTCACTGGTCATATTTCTAAGGTGCTCACGTTTTTAATTGCTTGTTAACACAAATCAGCCAATCACATGGAAGCAATTGAGTGCATTTAGGCGCATGTACACAGTAAAGATGGCCTGCTGGAGTTAAAACCCAGCATCAGAACCAGCAAGGTGTACCTAATAAAGTGGCCAGTGAGTGTAAATGTGTTTGACATTTCATTTAAATTCAGCCCTTAAATTATAATGCATGGTGAGTGCCGCTAATGAGAAGAGGCAGAAAAACAGCAATGCTAAACAATGCATTTAAGACAAATGTTATATTCAGTGCAAATTGATCGAACATGGAGGAAGTACATTTACATTTTAAATTGATCATTGTCTCCTAAATTAGTTGGAAGAGCATTAAACGGTTTAATTATGTGAATCTGTGTCACGGACACGCGGTGCCATCTCACTTTGCGGGAAAGTGCTGTGGGTGTGTTACCATAAGCAGTGATTGACAGGCTAAATCACACACATTTTTCATGGACATTTTGTCAGAATGCTGTAGCAAACAAAATCCGTCACAGCTCGAGCATGTAAACAAAACACTACATTTGATGCATTTGACTATATCCTGCATTAAAGCTACACAATCATGCAAAATAAATGCACAGAATGAGGAGGAAAATAGTTTCTGTGAAGGTGAAACTCTGATTTACAAAAGCTGAATGTAAAAACGGAGCAAAACAAAAAACTCAAACTTGTGTGATGGACAGAATTAAGGGGACTGGCTTCATGTAAAACTTTCAGGGGATGCAACATTTGTTGTTTACGTGTGCGGTCACGGTGACTGAAGAAATCCCTTTTAATGCATTTGTCCTGGACCTCCCTTGCCTTTGATAATCCTTCCTACTGGAGATGTAGTAATACTTTATAATCCCAAATGTGGTGTTTCTAGAATGAAAAAACAAATGAATAGTAAAAACAAAATAAAAAAGAAACAAGAAAAATGCAAACACTAAAAATAGTCCAATCTACAACAAGCTTTTGTGTTTTATTTTGAAGTCAGAGGGAAACATTTTTTCTAATCATTCCTCTGTGACAGTGAAGCGGGAACAAACTGTGCAGGCATGATAAATAGCAACCAAGCAAATGATTTTACCGTGGCATAAAAGCCGAGCCTTTTCAAAAGCTCCACAAATGTCACAACTCATTCCGTTGAACAGAAATTAACTTGCAGGTTGAATAGAAAAAGAGATAAGAAAGAACGTGGAAATAAGATTTTAGTCTAAAGGGGTGTCACAAATAAAAGATGAATTATGTAAAGTAGGTAGGAAAATCTACCAGAACTATGAAAACCACAGAGCAATTTAGTTGTGGACAACTGATTCCAGCGTGTTGAAAAAAAGGCTTTTGAAACCCTTCCACAGGCGAGACAGATGCACATGCATATAAATCCAGGGTGCCCAATGGAAATGATGTGAGTTTTGGATGGAGATCTGTTGCTGCTATATGCAGTAACAGCAAGTGCCTGTAAACACAGCTAAACTTCTAAATACTGTTAAATCGCCATTTGCTGAGCACTTATGCATACCTGACAGCAGTAAAAGCACTAAAAGTGGGCTGTTTCCTCTCTGGAGCTCTCTTTGTTCGTTACCAGGTGGTGCCATCGAAGAGCAACCGACGGTTCATCTCCTACATATGCTACCCGACCGCTCATCCTCCCAACATCTGCTGAGGACGACGTCAGCCTCAGTGATGATCACTCTAGAATGATTGACGGGTGTTTTATTATGAGTGGCGGAAGCACACGAGTCAGCTATGTATCTGAACTACAGATGTTTGCATCTGTAATATATGTAAACAAAGCGGGAGGGTTAATACAGCTGCTGCACAAGCCCCCACAATGCGGCTCAGAAATTGGTCTCAACCCGGAAGTGACAAAAATTGCGGTTCCACCTTCATCCGCTGGGGGCTGGTGTCAGAAGCGAGCAAATCCTCATTGACTCCCATGTTAAAAATACCAATTTGACAGCAGAAATAAGCATGTTTACAGCCTGGTTCCAAAACATGTTTTTGGTTTAAATGATCTAGTTTACACTCATGACAACTCTGAGGGGGGTGAATTTTTTCCTCATTTAAGTGTATTAAAAGCCTAAATTTCTGTATAATTAATGAGCATCAGACCCACGTGACCGCAGAGCTAGCTCCGTGGAAAGGCCTCAGTAGAGCCTTGGTCTGGCCTGGAAATTGCTCCGGCATTTTGAGTGTCTGTGTGTGTGTGTATTCTTGTTTGGATATTATTTGTGGAATTGTTGGACAAAATGACTTGCTGTGGCATTAATTGCACTAATGGAGCATCCAAGGAGTCTCCACTTCATTTTTTTCGGTAAGTAAAATTATATTTATGTATTTTAGGTCACTGCCGAGCTGAGCTTAGATTTTAACATGTACTGTTTAACCATGAAATTTAAATGTAATAGGGTAAAACCCTAGGGCTCTCGGTTGTGGGGCGGGTTCTACCGTTGTCTTTCAAATGATCTCCGCATTCCACTGGACAATGAATGTGACATACTCTTGTTTCACTCTGTTGCATCATCCCACCCACCAGGCATATAGAGTGCCCTGATTGGCCCACAAAGCGGATAAAGCTCTGTGATTTGTTCACTAAGCAGATAGAGCACTATGATTGGCCAACCATTATGGACCAATCACAGCTCTTTATGTGTTTGAAACCCCTCTAGAGAGTTGTGATTGGCTAGCCAGAGTCCTGGTAGGAGCTGCTGAGGTTCCAATGGAGCATGTCTAGACCAAACTTTGCAAAGCAAGAATTTGGTCTAGTTCACTAGGCTAGTAAAACCCAGTACATTTAACATAATGCTGCATTTTAGAAAATGGGTTGAAATATAACATGTTGGTGGAGCTGGATTCCAACTATCGGCTTGTGGAGCTCTCGGGAGACCGATGTTTTCCACCCGTTCTCCCCTCCCCGCAGCTCGGCGCATCTCTGTCTGATCGCGGCTTCTGTTTGATGCGCGGGCTGCCGGCTTGTGGAGCTCTGGGATGGAAACCTTTCCACACGGTTCTCCCCAGCGGCAGCTCTGCACATCTCAGATCGCAGCAGCGGTGGTCTGCTGTGCGGCTGCCAGCTTGTGGAGGTCTCAGAGACCTCTGTGTTCCACCCGGATTTACCCAGCGGTCAGCCCGGCGTATCTCTGACTCAGAAGCTCTGGTGTTGTGCACAGTTAACTCCGGTTGTAGCGAGGTTGCTACCTCCGTTAGCTTAGCTCCCACCTCCGCGTTAGCTTTGGGTTAGCCAGGGTTAGCTTCAGGTTAGCTTGTAGCTAGTTTGACCGGGTGTCGTCAGTTGATCCCAGCCTTACAGCCCCACCCTCAGCTCCTCCTCTCTTCTCTTTTGTGGAATTGTCTGGGCTTGACGGAACCCGTGACACGGTCAAAATGGCGGTGGTGGCCACCTCCCATTTGGCCTCAAAAACGTGATATTGGAGCCTATGGAAAGGAGATGTCCAGTATACTGATGTCGATGCTTAGCTCCCACCCCCGCATTAGCTTTGGGTTAGCTTCAGGTTAGCTTGCAGCTAGTTCGACCGGGTGTCGTCAGTTGATCCCACCCTCAGCTCCACCTCTCTTCCCTTTTATGGAATTGTCTGGGCTTGACGGGACCTGTGACACGGTCAAAATAGCGGTGGTGGCCACCTCCCATTTTTCTTCAAAAATGTGTTACTGGAGCCTATGAAAACCCATTGTCCATATATGTATCTCGATGCTGCTGCATGAAGTCATGAGGAAAGCGACCTGTAGCCACTTCGTCATTTTTATGTCTGTTCCATTTGTAATAATAAAGTTCCGAATATGCTTGTAGCATGCTGATCGCTTCATTTGAAATTTGTTGCAGTAGTTGTGGAAATATGGAGATAATGTGAATGTTTAGTGGCCTGTGACCACATAAATAAAATCCCTCCCAGCCATGATTTAAGATTGTTTGGAAGATTGTGTCAAAAATGTTTGTGTGATTAGTTCGCAGGAAGTTCCTCACTCAGATTAGCATGCATAGAAACACACATCTGTGTATGAAGGAGGAGGCTTCGGCTAGTTGACAAGCTGAAGATTAATCCATCTTTCCCAGCCAGTCACTCCCATATCACCCCCATCCCCCAGTTCTCCTTCCAGGCTCATTGTTTTCAATAAAGTGTCAAGACTGGCCATTTTATAATCACATTTGTGACTTGGGATCTGGGATTCAGATGCAATCAATGTCTATTAGAATCACAGTGTTATTGATTGAAAGAGGAGAAACGGTGTAAGCAATCTTTCCCATTGTCCTGCTCGCTCTCCTCCTCCCTTATACTGTACACATATTTACAAAGTGCAAATCTCGGATTTGTGCATTCCCATGTGTGGGTTAACAATGTTCAACTTGTGGACATTAGACTTCTTTGGCTCGTACGGTAAATTAGCTTTTATTTATCAGTTCACGAATTTGAGGCCTTTGACACATTTTAACCAGTGACTAAAAGAAGATGGACAAACCCCAACGACAGCTTTCTGTGGGGCTCTTTTAAAGGCAAATGAGCAGTTCCTATCGTCACCACCTTAGATGTTTCACACGTCTTGTCATGTCCAGATGTTTCAAAAATGGGAAAAGCTGAGAGTGGGGCTGTGAGGGTGGGAGAAATTGATTGACACCTATAAACTCTAAACCAATGTAGCTACAAGCTGACACAAAGCTATCCGAGGTTGGAGCCAATGGGGGTGAACTAAATGAGCAAACCTGGAGCTAACCCGAAGCTAACAGATGTTTTCGGGTGCTTCTAGCTAGGAAAACGAAGTTCAGCGACTCAGAAGTGAAGCATGCATCAACTCAAAGAGCTGCAGACAGCACGACTACAGCATGACTACAGCCTCACTAAGGAGCTGGGTGGCCGCGATGCCTCAGGAGATGGTAGCCTGCCTTACTTGGCTGTCTCCATGAGGCTGGAGCAGCAGATTCATGTATCTTTTATCACTGCTGAAATATATAATCCTCTCTTCTGCAGTGGTGACCTAACAAAATTTTGGCTGAGGTGGATCTCCGCTAGCCTCAGTAAGCTTACCTAGCTCGAGTTTCGTACCCAGTCAACCTCAGCAACATGTCATATTTCAACCCATCTTTGAGCAAGAATGTTATGTTAAATGCACAGCCCTTTCCTCAGGCCATTCCTCGGAACTAGCCGCTAGCGCTAGCTCTGACGCTCATGCTAACTGTCATTCAAATGATCATTTCAAGCATTTAATTACACTTCAGTGGAAGAGTTACAATAAATTCACCCCTCTCAGAGTTGTCATGACAGTAAAGTAGCTCCATGAAACCTAAAATGTTTTTTTAACCAGGCTGTAAACATGTTTATTTCTGCGGTGAAGTTGGCATTTTTAACATGACAATGATTTTTTTTTTACATAACAATGACAATTTGCTCATTTCTGGTGCCAGGCCCTAGCGGATGAGGGTGGAACTACAGTTTTTGACACTTCCGCGTTGGTTTCAGGTCTGGGTTCATCTGGTTCCCCCTGATTTAAACTAAGGCAGGAAAACGGGGCTAGCAGTGAAGCTAAAACACGATAAAGTTATTCACAGCAAGAAACTCAACAAACTTAACTTATTTCACAATTAAAAAATAGTTAAAATACTGTGCAATAGTATGACAAAAATGGGAGTTCACTCTGAAGAAACTCTTTAAAAAATACAATAATTCCATTTTCGGTTCTTTTTAAAACACAGGAAAGGTTTCTCTTTACCTTGCTGACGTAAGTTTCGTTTGCCGACTGCAAAACATCCTCAGAGCTGACGCTGATGGTGGCGTCACTTCCTTCTCCGTTTATCTGCGGGCAGCGGAGGACGTTGTCGGCCTCTGCTGCCCGCTCTCCCCTCTCCAATGATGCAGTCCCATGCGCGATCCAATGAGTAAACTCCATCGTCTCTGTTCATGGTCCCACATCCACGTCTCCTTATCTCTATAGCTTCCTTTATCCATCTTTTGTACTTCTGTTGTTCAGTGTTTATGATCCTTGTGTTGTCCCAGTGCATTACATGGTTTTCTCTTGTGCAGTGATCTGCTATGACGCCACCACCAGCGTCAGCTCTGAGGGTGTTTTGCAGTCGGCAAACGAAACGTATGTCAGCAAGGTAAAGAAAAACCTTTCATGTGTTTTAAAAACAACCGAAAATGGAATTAAAAGCTAAACAAAGTAAGAACACACCAAAGAAAATACAATAATATTTAAACATGGCATTTAAATTTAAAATTGCTTTATGTCGACTGACCAGGCTGATGTAACTCCAATGTAAGATGTTATAGAGTGTTAATTATTTAGTCTCTAACTATCACCCATTGTTAGTAAGAGTTGAAAAAAACTTTATCATGAGTAGATTATGTCATGTATAATATTTATAGGAGTTTCTAGGAGCTCTACTTCTATAACAGGATTAGTACTTTCCTCAAAAACCTGCAGTGTAAAATTTTCTACATGTCTATTTATACAAGAGCAATTTTTATGTTTTTGTTTTGATGTAAGGGATGTTTGATATCAGCATTTTTACCAATATCTGATTAAGTCTGCTCTTAATTTCTGATGCGGATATAAACTAATACCAAAACATGCAGATGTTAGTTTCCAGAAACAAAATCATTTTATGTAACTAACATATCTACTCTTTTGAATACTCAAACTTTACATGTTATCTGTGCAAAATATGACAGCTGCTTTAAATTAAATCAGAAAATAAATATATCTGAAAAACACGACCTCGGGTTTGTCATTGTAGACATTCTGCGTAAGAGATGTAGCTGAAGAGTTTGACGTATTATAAATGATAAATGACCCGCACTTGTATAGCACCTCTCAGAGTAAGGACTCCAAAGCGCTATACACTACAGTGTATCATTCATCCATTCATACACACTGGTGGGGATGAGCTACGATGTAGCCACAGTTGACCTGAGGCGCCATATGTGCCTGGTATAAAAGTTGTGTCATTAAAAGGCTAAAACTGATACCAATGATTTCTGATATTACATTTTGGCCAATAATAATAGGAACATTGAACGTCCTTATTGTCAAATTTTAAAAAAGCACCATATCTTTTGTTATTAACATAAGCAAATAAGTGTTATATGAATTAATGTGAGTAATCACTCAACAAATGAATATTTAGAAATGAACTCTCACCAAATAAAAAAAATGCATGTGTGTTTCCATTTCAATAGTTGTGTGTTAAACACCAAGTCCCAGGACACCTCATTAGGTGTTCACTCCTCCAACAGAGCCGGCAGAGCCGGACCCCACTGCAGTCTGCACTCAGGATGCCAGTCACACACGGGGGTGTGTGAAGGAGGCACGTGTGCACGTATAAATCACAATTACTAAAAAGTAAAACTGTTTTCATTTCCTCTTTCTCACCCATATTCTTGACTTACAGTGACACACACACACACACACACACACACACACACACACACACACACACACACACAGAAAGAGAGAGAGAGAGAGAGAGAGAGAGAGAGAGAGAGAGAGAGAGAGAGAGAGAGAGAGAGAGAGAGAGAGAGAGAGAGAAAATTCAGGCTTCACATATAAAAGCATACAGTCCATCTGAACAGGAAATGACTTGCGGACTGCACTGTAGTTAAAGCAGAGATGTGTGTGTGTGTGTGTGTGTGTGTGTGTGTGTATTTGAGGTTGCTGTTGTATTTCCTGCATGCTCTTGTGCACTGCTTTCTTTATGAAATAATTGAGTCTAGATCTTTTGTGCCTGCATGTAAAACACACACACACACACACACACACACACACACACACACACACACATACACACACACACACACACACACACACACACACACACACATACACACACACACACACACACAGTGATGACAGTAGTGTGTGGAAGTCATTTGTTGTGATCACTCCTAAGATTTGCATTATTTAAATGGAAATGAGCTATAAGATTATGTTTGATTTGTGTCTTGGGGTGAAATGTGTGTTTTCATGGAATGGATTTGTGGAAATTATTTGTGAGATGACTGAGGAAGGTAAGATTTTAATGAGAGTTTGTTTGATTTGCGAATAGGAAATGGCAAGGATCGCTACCTCGTGCTGATTCGTTCTGCATCAGTGAGTGAATACGTGAGTGCGTGATTTCCTCTCTCCTCCTTTTATACTTCCACCCCCTTTCCTGACTTCCGTTGTTGTTTGTTCTAACCGGCTTTTTTAATGAAGCCATGCTAAACCTGTAGAAGAAAATGAAATCCTTTCAAACTAGCGACAGAGATAGAGGGTAAGTGAAGGAGAGATGATGTGCATCCTTTGTGCAGCCCTCCTCCACCAATCTCTTTCTGAGTCGATGAGCCCGAGTGCAAAAAAAAAAAAAAAAAAAAGGGAAATAGGCTGTGTTTCTCCATCTTTCCCAACTGCACACTGATCGATAATCAATCCCTAATCTCTCTCATCTGTCTCACCCCCACCCTCGCTCTTTCCTCTTTAGTTTTTCTGATCAGTTCTAAGATAAGTTATAAACTGAATGGAAAATACGTAGGAGCGTTTTCACAAAGAACAGGAAACAGGTGAGTTCAAGTCTGGTAAATGTTTGTGGTCTGTTTGGATTGAGACAGAAGCTCTTTCTACTCAACGTTTGGTCAAGGTCTGAGTTTCAGATGATTATTCACCCTTTCATTGGTGCGTTTCAGTTTTTTGTGCTGCCAAAAGGCAAAAAAGAAAATGTATCCATGTTCAACTGAGCTGTCAAAGACAAAGAGTTTTCTCCTTCTTCTAGTCATGTTGCCTGTATGCATTGAAGTAGAAGTTGTTTACATCAGAGATTAGAGCACATACAGAGGTGGATGTTTACATTTGAACCATCCATCCATCCATCCATCCATTTTCTGAACCCACTTGTCCACGTAGGGTCGCGGGCTGGTGCCTATCTCCAGCGGTCAACGGGCAACCAGGCGGGGTACACCCTGGACGGAGAGCCAGTCCATCGCAGGCCAACGCAGAGACACACAGGACAAACAATCATACACACACACACACACTCACACCTAAGGACAATTTAGACAGACCAATCAACCTAACAGTCATGTTTTTGGACTGTGGGAGGAAGCCGGAGTACCCGGAGAGAACCCACGCATGCACAGGGAGAACATGCTAACTCCATACAGAAAGATCCCAGGCCGGGAAGTGAACCCAGGACCTTCTTGCTGCAAGGCAACAGCTCTAACCACTGCGTCACTGCGCAGCCCACATTTGAACCAATGACTTTAAGAAATATGGACAAACCCTCTTTGAATTAAAATGTTAATTTAACATGAGCCGATGCTTCATGTTAAACAGCTGCAGCCATTTTTATGTTAGAAATGATTCAGAATTCCTTCTGAGACTTATCTTCACAAACAGAAAAGAGACGCACTCCCTCACCTCTTCCTCTTGTCTAAAAAGCCTAACAACAAAACAAAAGTCAGGTTTCCTCCTAAAAACTTCAGTTTTGTTTTCACGCAGCTTAAACGAGGAGATTCAGAGTCTGCTGCTCAAATTAGCAATGAACCTGCCTTTCCTTCACCTTCATGCACCTTCCCAGGCGGGTTGTCTAAGAATTCTCATTCCTGCTCATGTAGACAAGATAAAAAACAGAAGAAACAATGGGATTGGTGGTTTAAGAATAAAACTGGAGGAGAAACAGCAGGAAAGACACACAGGGAGCGACGGAGGTCCATTAAGATAAAACTGTTTTTATTCTATTTTTTACAATCAAAGTTAATCTGATTAGGCAAACGAGTGACATGTTCTCTCCACTCCAACTTCCTCCCTGAAGGATAAATATTAAGTTAAGCCTCCCTCTATACAGGTGACAGCATCTTCACTGGATTATTGATGGTGATTTGGGGAATGAAAATGTATTTGGATAGTTTTAGATCACATATTTGATTCTCGTCGTGATTTGGCGCCATTTAAATAAACTTGAATTGACTTGAATTGAATATTTTATCTCAGTGGGAGAAGTGATAAGAGTGAAAAGAGTTGTGGCGAGGATGTAACAACCATTTGAATGGATTTACGTCCTGCTGATTCCAGTGGAAAAATGCTTCATAGCTCTATGGAGCCTTTTGCATCCCTCTGAAGCCTCCGGTAAAACATCAGACAGACGAGTTGGGCATCGCAGCATGTCCGCAGCTGCACTTGTGTGGACACATCAGTGCAGGGCAGAGGAAGTTGCCCAAAATCCGAATCGGCCCCTTTTTGGTTTTGTTCTGCAGCCTCACATCTCGTCTTGTTTTAAATTCAAAATCTGTACACTTGAAATTCAAATCTTTTATTCATTGGTCTGACTGGGAAAGACGTAGGTGTTCTGAAGTGTTTGTGGTCACCTCCAGAGCCGAATTTAGTGATTGGAGAGTCTGCTTTCAGTCTGGCGGCGTGGTTAATCAATAACTTCCTTTGCCTTCATTTCTTTATTCTCTCAAGAAGAAACACCCAAACTCCAATCTCAGTTTATACCAAAGGATAAGAACAGCCTTTTTTCCTTCTTCATTTCCGTTGCTATCAATTTTCCCAAGCCCAGTTCAGGGATGCAGGAGAATATGTTTGAATTTTGTGGCACAAAGAAGGATGACCGTATTATAACTTTACCCTCAATAACCAGACGTGCTAATGAGCTTGGTTTCTGGACTGTTTTCTGATTTCCTGCACATTCAAATGTCTCAGACACTTTCAGAGCTGTTCAGAAAAGCTCTTCCATCCATCTTCTGTCCCTGAAGCTAAACTGGTTTGAACCGTTTTTCACCTGATCTTGACTGCTCTCCTTGCCAGCTCCGTGCTGGCAGAGACGGCACTAACGGGGCAATGCTCATTGCCTGGCTGCTCCAGACACATTGTTGGTAATTGTGGCAAGATGGTTCAGTCACAGAATTTTGCCTTGCATGGTCTAAGAAGCACTGGATACCTTTTGGCAAACTCCCAGATGGTTTTCTCATGCCTCTGAGTGAGAGATGGCTTCTGTCTGCTCAGTCGAACGTAGAGCAACTGTTTCTGAAGGGTTTGTTTCATGGGAACTGATTGGTTCTTGGTCGTGAATCGGTGGTTCCCATTTTGGACTGTGAAACATCAAACATGAAGTTTTTAGATTATCTCCAGAAATCAGAAAACAGCCAATTTTAAATGGATGAATGAAATGAGTGAAAATGTTGTCTGTTATGTATTTTTTCTGCTTTCATGTAATTGGATGAGTAATTTATATTTCTACTCCTCTCCCAAGGAAAACGGAGGTTCCAAGATTCTTTAATTCGTGGGTCTGAAGCGGACGCACCTGACCTTTATTTATATTAAAAGTTCTTTTATTAAAAGATATATTTGAACTGAAACTCTCTTGAAAACACACTCTGTGCCACCTTGTGTCAAAAAAATAAAATCTTTGACTGAGAGAATCGCAGTGAGTGTATTATTCTTCTAGAACATACGTGCACGAATAATGAGCAAATAAAAAATTAAATCAGGTGCAAGCAGCTGCTTGGGTGGTTTAACTGCGCTGGATTAAATAGAAAATGGGTTGTTTGTAGAGTTTGTGATGGGACTCTCTCTCTCCTAACTAACTCAGCCGAGAGAATAACAATAAATGATTAATGGTTTTCATTAAAGCACAGCAGAGCCATCATTTCCCCAGGAGCAGAAGATGTTTATTACCCCACAGCGCATGTCATTAGTAGAACTTTATGCTATCTCACTCAGCTTAATTCATTTGATGATGATGCTGGACACAAGTAAACAGAGCTCTGCAGCTGATGCTGCTGGTATTGCTCTGCCTCTAGAAGAGGCTCTTATTCTCTGTATCCTCTACAATTAACCCACAAGTGAAGTAAGTGCTGTGCTATCCAGTATCCCTCCAGTAGCTGCAGAACCTTTAGCCTCTGGCATCCGTGTGAGGGTGAGCTGCAGACAAGATGATAGTCAGCTCTTTTTCTTTTAGTCTTAGAAATAACCATGCTGTTTAACTCATGACGGCCAATCAAAGAGTTGAGCTGACGCAAGCAGAGAAACACCCTTTATGTGTCCGCTTCCATTATCGTCACTGCTGCTTACACACAATAAGCTCCTCTCATGGATGAGGCATCAGCCTCCTGTTGTGCCCCAGGGCTACTCCGAGACACAAACACACACCTCTGAGGTGGAGCTGTGCTTGATGCACCGTCGTCATTCAAACAAAGCGTTAACACACAACTATATCTGCTCAGTCCAGATCAATAATGGCCCAGGGGTAGGAGCTGCTGCCCTGTTAGGAGGAAACACTTTAGTGCTAACGGGCTGTAGAGGTAGGTCAAGGCTAAACAAAAGACTTTGTTTATGAATATTTAAATGTGATTTACATTAGTGTTTAGAATTGAGACATTAGTCTCTGCTGATGAAGGGAGCTTTGGTGGACACCCATGATGGCAGCTGAGAGAGATGTTTGGGCTTTATTTAGTTTTTACCCATTGCAGCTGTGTTAGACTCTTGATTTACTTGATTACCTCCATTTTCTTCCTTTTTATGACGAGGGAGTGAGAATAATTTAAAGATAATTTAAATAGGGATGAACCGATGGATCGGCATTTGATCCCAATCGGCCGATAGCGCCCCTATCGGTTTTGATCGGAGTTTTCAAAATAGATCAAAGCAGACCGATCAGGTAGGGTTGTCACGGTAACCAGTGTAGCGGTAAACCCCGGTAAAAAAAGTTGACAATAATAATAATCGTCTTGTTTTTAAATATATATATATATTATCTCGGTGGGTTACCGTGGCTGCGGTGTAGGCGCGGTGACCCTTACCAGCCACCGTATCATCTGCTGAAGTTGCCAGCGGCACATGCGCGCTTTGTTGTTTACAACCAAAACTTTCTTGAAGCTAAAGCTGAAATAATGGCCAAAGGAGGAGACGGCAGCGCTCAGGAGTACATTTATTATCCCTCAGAGAAGAGAAAGTGGGAAGTACGGGCATCTTTTGGATATTTGAAGAATGCCGAGGGAGTTTATAGAAGACGGCTATCCTGTTTGCAGCACGTGCAGAAAAAGTGTCTGTGAAAGGCAGCAACGCTTCAAATCTCATGACACATCTGCGTGACCATCACCCACAACTCTACAGTCAACGCAAGGCAAGCTAACGTTAGCGTTTTAGCTAAAATGCGTGATCCGAGGATTTGGCTTGAGGGAGAATGCAACGAGTCGCTATATAAAGCAGCCGCAGCGCCGCTACCTGCATATAAACCATGTCGCAGACACCCCCATGTTGAAATGACGCTATGCATTACGGGGCTCCCAGGGGCAGATAAGAGTTGGTCTCTCTCCGAGAATAATTATGAATTTAACAAAGATTACTGCCTGATGACATTTTCCCACATCTGCAAAGCTCACTGGAAGGACATAAACCGAGGACAATGATTTCCTGATATACGGATTGCTCAAGTAACGGTAAAAAAGTATCTGATTAGAAGGCTACTGGAGTACTGAGTATGATCTGATCTAATATTTTTAAATGATGACATCAAACAGACATAAAATAAGAAGTTATGGGCAAATATTGGTATTTTAAAGACTAAAGGGAAAAAATGTAAACAAATAAACAACATAATTACAAAATAACACATTTTAGGCAAAATTTAGACACAAACTGACGACAATATTTCCTGACATACAGGGTTTATTTAATTGTGTGAAAATGTAGCACGTTTTAAAAAAATACTGCGATAATACCGAAAAACGTGGTAATTTTGGTCACAATAACCGTGAGGTTAAATTTTCACACCGTGACAACCCTAATACAGACCATTTTAGATTAGGTTACATTTCCTTTATTCCCAGATTATGTAGTTTGTACCACTCATTATAATGTTGTAGAAAATTTCTGGCCAATCCACGTGATCGGTATCGGTGATCGGCAGCAAAAAACTTGATCGGTGCATCCCTAATTTAAAAAGTACTAAATAATCATTCTTTTTAAACTTTTTAAGACTAGTTTGCCTTATCTAATTATGCTCAAGAACACTAAAATGTTTAGATCAGAAGTAAATATAAAATGTAAGCTCACCTTGAAGCTGCAGGGCCAGTGTAGATGATGTCATATCGTTCCCTGAACCGTGCAGATGTTTGTGTGTTTCAGCTGACGCCACCGGTCCCAATTTAACCCAGTCGCAGTCATCAAATGGAGATAATCATGTCAGACTGTGTCTGTGCTGTGAGCGCCCCGAGGCTCGTTACGCAGATGGAACAATGAAGTGTAAAAGCATAAAGCATGCTCATGTGTGTGTGTTTTAATGTGCAATATTTGTAGTTGCCCTCAGGGCCACAGCGTACAACATGAGCATGTGCATTTGCAAATGCTTTGGCCATACTGTCAATAATAAATAACTTTGTCACCTCTGTCTGGGCTTGCCTGCGTTTAACCTGCGACACCTGTGTTTATGTTCGAGTGAGAAGTTCGGAGTAAAGTTCAGCTTCTGCCTGGGACAGAACAACGTGTGTTTAATGGCTCCAAGTCAACCAAGTGATTTGAGCTCGTGGACAAATTAATGCTTGAGGCGGCAGCTCCGAACCGTGCAGCAGGCGAGGCACAGCAAGAGTACCAAAGTAATTTAAATCCTCTTCTGAAGGTTAAGAAAACATTTTCAAACAGTTGTGGGGATTAGTATAAACGGGCCTCTCCCAGGTCACGGATGGATGGGCTTATGCTGGGCCATGTAACAGGTTTAGTAGCTTCTAGCTCATGTCCCTCCGACATGTTAGAAAACATCTAACCTTCTTCTTTTAGACGCCTCGGGTAAACCTTTGGCGGTGATGGTAATGGATTCATTTTAGTGGTTCATCACAAACTTTAGACCAAAGGAACTGATGCATAATGTGTAAAATTAGGAACTGAGTTAAAATGTGTCGTAATAACAAGCAAAAAGCACCAAGAATGGTGTCATTTCAGATCTGTTCGTGAAGTTATAGTAGAGGTCAGTTTCAGAAACACGTTTATCATTTTTATGTTGCACCAGTTTCAGGTTATTTCAGCTTTTCCTGATTCTTGGTTCAGTGTTGCTCTTTTGACTTTGGTTAAATTATGTTCTCAGAGGAAACCGATTACATCCTGACACTAAACCTTTAGAACACAAATTCATTATTTGAGGAGTTAAAACAGTTTTGGTCATCGGTTTAAGTTACAGTGTATAATTGTCTCTCACACACCCAGCTTTGATTTGGTGCAATGGTCAACAATCTAAATGATGGTTTGAGATTCCTACAAAACATTCTGAAGTCCATCATTATTCCATCCTCTCAGACCTGAACTCAAGCACACAGCGACTGTGATTAACAGGTATGGTTTTCTTTGGACTCAAAAGCTCGTCTTTATTCCTTAAAGCTAGTTTTTTTTCTCCCATTTGACCTTAAATTGCTGCTTTGGGTGCATCAGCAAACCTCAGTTATATCCTGAAAGCATTTTAACCCAAATGCCATCCAACTTGCTCTTTTTGTACCTGAGGATCTTAGATTAAACTGTCATCATCCAATTACCCTGGATGGTGCTAACTTGGCCTCCAGTTCTAATGTAAAGAACCACGGTGTTTATTCTGGACCCTCACTTGTGAAATAAGTTACCATGACTGCATTTTCCAGAGTGGAGCATCCTCTGCATCGGGTCTTTCACCGATCTTCAGGATAGCTCTCCTAAAGGCCCGGTCAATTGGGAATAAAACCCTCATTTTAAGGGATTATTTTTTCCAGCAGGAGGTGACATTATTCTGCATGAACGAGACCTGGGTTCTTCCTGGTGAGTCAGCGGCACTGTCAGAGCTCTGTTCTTCAGACTGCCAGGTTCTGAACGAGCCCAGGCTCACTGGTCGTGGATTACTAACCATGTTCAGATCCTCTTTCCATCCTAAAAGACTTACTATACCGGTGACTCCAACCAGCTTTGAGTTTATGGCTTTTGAGGTGGACTTTAGTCCTCTGCTGCTGTTTATTCTCTGCTATCGCCCAGCTAAGTACAATTCAAACTTTTTATTGGAATTTTCTGATCTTTTAACAGACTTTCTTCCAAAATATGACCGTGGGATTATTCTTGGTGATTTTAATATATATGTTTGCTGCCCTGACAAACCTCTTGTTGGTGGCTTTTTAGACATTTTAGATTGTTTTGGTCTCCAGCAGCAGGTCCAGTCACCCACCCTTTCAGGATCGCACATTTTAGACTTGGTTTTGTCATTTGGGATCTGTATCTCTGATCTGATTGTTGACTCTGCATGTATCTCTGATCATTCTCCTATTATTTTTAATATCTGTGGTTTGACGCCTCCATCCACTAGGCAACATAATCAACACCTTACAAGAATAATTTCCCCTTTCACCACCAATCTATTAGCATCTAGCCTAGCTGCGACTCTATCCACTTCCCAACCTGATTCCACCTGTGTAGGAGTTGAGGAGCTGCTAACTTCTTTCAACTCTACCTGCTCAACTGTTTTAAATGCAGACGCTCCTCTAAAATCCAGGCATAAAAAATGTGGCAGACCTTTGGCTCAATGAGGAGACTCGTGCCCTAAGACGCCAATGTAGGGTCTGCGAACGCCGGTGGCGGAAGGACAAACTGCAAATCTCCTACCGATTATTCAAGGATTCTTTGACCCACTATCAGAAAGCTGTCTTCACAGCTAGAAACAGATATTTTGCAAATATAATCACTAGGCATAAAAATGACCAGAAGAAACTGTACAGTGTCCTCACCTCTGTACTATCCCTTAGAGAATCTCCCAACTCTTCTCCCTCTACAGGGGCTCTTTGCAATGAGTTTCAAAACTTTTTCCTGCATAAAATCCAGTATATTAGATCCGGATTCTCTTACTCATGTTGGATTACCTGTGTGGAACCTCACTGTCCACCCTCATTCTCTTGCTTTGCTCATGTGACACTCTCTTCCCTGGTTGATCTAATCTTGGCTATGAAGCCCTCAGGCTCTCCAGAGGACAGCCTTCCTCCAAGACTGCTGCGCGATGTCCTTCCAGCGGTGGCCCCTGCTGTTTTAGATATTGTCAATTCCAGCTTCTCCTCTGGTGTGTTTCCAGCTGCTTTTAAAAATGCAATTGTTCAGCCGCTATTGAAGAAACCAGGCCTTGACCAGTCTGACTGTGCCAATTATCGCCCAATCTCAAAACTTCCATTCATCTCAAAAGTAGATGAGAAACTGGCTCTCACGCAGCTTACTTCTCACCTAGATGACAATGGGCTTCTTGACCCTTCCAATCAGGTTTTAGATGTAATTACAGCACATAATCTGCACACATTAGGGTACTCAATGACATCTTGATTCTGACTGACTCTGGCTCCCATGTGCTGTTACTGTTACTCGACCTGATGTCATGGTCTGCGTCAGCCCCTTCATTTTTTGTGCCTCCTGGTGTCCTCCATCCCTCTCTAGATTCTCTCTTGTGTCCCTTTGTTCCCCAGCTCCTCTTGTGCTCCACTCCAGGTTCCCCCCTTGTGCTCTCTTAGCGCCCTCATGTGTCCTTGTCTGCATCCCTGTTTTGTGTCTTATGTTGTAGCCCTTTGGCGCCCTCATGTGTCCTTTTCCTGCGTGTCAGTTTAGTGTCTTATGTTATCTTTTCTACTCTTTCCTCCCAGGTCAGCTCCAGCCTCGTTGTCCCCTGCTCAGTGTGTGTGGGTGTATGTGCTATGTCCTCCTCCAGCTAGTTTGTGAGTCCTTCCCTCTGTCTTTAGGTAATTGTTGTTTAGTTTTGTGTTTAGGTGTTTGCCCTCCTCTGTTTCTGTTTTCCCCATTGAGTTGATTAGTGTCACCTGCCTTCCCTCCAGCCCTCACTCCACACACCTGCTTCCTGTTCCCTTAATTTGTCTCCCAGTCTATTTAAGCCCGGTATTGTCTCTGTCTTGTGTCGGTCCATTAATGTTTGTTTGTTCTTGTTAGTCTTGTTCCTAGCATCTAGTGTTTCCAGTGTCTCTAGTCCTCTAGTGTTTTTATTTACTCAGTTTAGATTATTGGATTTTTGTTTTTTGGCTCCCTGCCTTTGGACTACTCCTAAATAAAGGATTTATTTTCATCATCTACCTCCTGCCTGGTTCATCTGGTTCTCTGCATTTTGGGTCCTAAACATCCTCCTACACCAAATTGTGACACCTGACTGCAGCATTCGACACTGTAGACCTTACCATCCTTCTTCACAGACTTGAATTTTGGGTGGGTGTGACCGGTACTGACCTCGAATGGTTTAAGTCGTACCTTCATGGTCGGTGTTTTAGTGTTCATGTTGGAGACTGCTCTTCTCCCAATGGCCCACTTCCATGGGGAGTACCACAGGGCTCCATCCTGGGTCCTCTCCTCTTTTCATTTTACATACTACCACTTGGTAAGATTTTAGCAAGTCTCGGGGTTAACTACCACTTTTATGCAGATGATTGCCAGATCTACCTTCAAATCAACCAACAGCACTCATTTTCTATAATGTCAGAATGCCTCTCCCAGGTCAGATCCTGGCTTTCTCAAAACTGCCTACGGTTAAATGACAGCAAATCAGATGCCATACTTTTTAGCCCCATTAACATGAATGGTGCTTTAGATGTCTCAACTCTCCCACTCAATCTCAAATTATGTGCCACTAGCCTAGTTATGAAACTGGACTCTGACCTTTCAATGTCTTCACAAGTCAACGCTACTGTCAAGTCCTGCTTTTTCCAACTCCGCCGCATCACTCGTCTTAAGTCAATCCTCAAACGCCCGGATCTTGAGTCAGTCATTCATGCTTTTATTACTTCACATCTAGATTACGCAAATTCTGTCCTGATTGGGATTAATGCTTCAGCCCTAAGGTTCAAAATGCCGCGGCCAGATTTTTAACCAACACCGACAGACGCATGCACATCACACCCATCCTCGCAGATTTACACTGGCTCCCAGACCCAGTCAAATTTAGGATTAACTTCAAGGTCCTGTTATATGTTTACAAGGCTTTGTACTGTTGCTCACTTTTGGCACCTCGCACCATCTGGTATTTTATTTCGTTTTATTTGTGCCATTTCAAATGTTTTTATTATTCGTGGCATTATTTTATTTTTATAGTGCTGTTAACTGTTCTCCTATTTTATTGTTTTTAGTAGGAATTTTTATCTCCGACTATTTATGCTTTGTTCTTATGTATCTTGCCTGTTCTTATTGTGTTTCTTGGTCAAGCATTTGGCTTTTTTATGTACAGCACTTTGGTTAGCCGCCATGCTATTTTGAAATGGTGCTTTATAAATAAATATGGTATGGTATTGTAAGGTATCCTGACCCAAATCATTGCAGAAAAACTAGTCAATGCATTTATTACATTTTGGCTTGATCTTAGCAATTCTTTATTATAAAGATGTTCAAAGAATCCATTAAATGTCTCCAACTGATCAAACTCTGATGAGAGGAAGAGATTTCTCCATTTTAAGCATGACTTTATTGGCTCCCCAAGATCCAAAACAGAATTTATTGTATTTCTAACATATAAACCTCTTAAAGATGGGGTTTTAGACAGAGTTTAGACATTCTTTCCGGAACTGCGCTGCTCTGGGTGGCTGCATGTTGGAGTAGCTCTGTTGACTTTATGTAAGTTTTGTCTTTTCTTGGACATTTTTTCTTCTAGTTTCTCAAGAAAAATCGTATTTTTTGGACACTTTACTTTTCTGTTTCTGGAGCTGTGAAGCTTGGAGGATTTTTACTGCTATTCTTTAGCTTTTTTCACCTTTTGAGCATTTGTTATGATGTGTAACCATGGCAACAAGCTGGTTTACAATCGGTAGCAGCTGATTAACATTGGAAAGACTGAAATAATACCTCAACTGAAGCCACAAATCCCAAATGAGCTAAAACGCAAGAAGCGTGGATGCAGAGCGGGAGCAAAACGGAAACAGAGAAACAGGAAATTCAAACCATCTCTTTCATCGATCATAATGGGTAATGTGAGATCATTGGCCAACAAGATGGAGGAACTCCAAGCCCTTTCAAGGACTCAGAGTTTTGGAACCACTGGAGGAGATAATGCAAAGAATGATTCTCCAGAGAATCAAGAAAATTATGGACAACCCTGAGCTTTCTCTTTACAAGACTGTCCGACAACGGAAGAGTGTTTTCAGTCAGAGGCTTCTTCAGTTTCGCTGCAACACTGACCGCTACTGGAGATCCTTCCTGCCAACAGCCATTGTAATATACAATAACTCTTTGATGACTTGATTATTATTATTATTCTGAGCTACTACAGCAATCAATTTCCCTCTGGGATTAATAAAGTATTTTTGAATTGAATTGAATTGAATTGAGTTACCCTGACTCATCCCTTTGGTGATGCTGCTATAGACTGCAGAAGGACACGTTGACCACATTTCCTCCACCTGAGCTGGTTCTCAAATACAAATGAACTAAAAGCAGTGAAGCTTGAAGCTGCTCATTTAGAAAAGTTTCATTTTTAACAGATAAAAAAATCAAAATTCCAGCTTATTTTACTTCATGGGAAACTCATTTGTTTTATGTTACACATTTAGGCTAGTTCTCTGCAGCTCACAACTAAAACTTAAAGGATAAAACATTTCTTTAGGACACTGACATTTCCATTCTCCTCACCAAACTTCTGTTATTCTAACTGCAGCCTTCCCACCACACACGCTTTTGGGAAAAGTGCAAGTAAAGAAATCTGTTCCAATATGGTGAGTATTGTCACCCCGACACACTTAAAACCTGCAAGCTGTTGCTTCCGTCTCAGTGAAACAACAGTGTTTTTTGTCAAATTACTGTCTTCATCCTCAAGTAAAGCTAGTTTAAAGGTAGTTAGTTACTCAGTAAAATTTACTTGAGCAACCTTTTTTGTAGTTTTACTGCATCATATGTTTTATTTTGACTTCAGTAATATTATTATGAAGTATTGCTACTCTTACTACAGAGTACAATTCTTAGTTACTCTACCACCTCTAGTTACTTTATTGAATGACAATCAGGCAGGTTGTAAACAGAAATCCAGCAGACACACATTTACAGTCATTTACTATTAGTTTACCTGTTGAATTAATAATAGATTCACTAGGATAAATATAATAAAATTTATCTCTCACCAAATAGAATATTTACTAAGAAATCACAATGTAACCAAAGAAACACTACTTGGCATATATGGTGTGTGTGTGTGTGTGTGTGTGTGTGTGTGTGTGTGTGTGTGTGTGTGTGTGTGTGTGTGTGCGTGTGCGTGCGTGGGTGGGCTGGTGGTTGGTGTAAGTCTTCTCCATCCCCAGTGAGTCATGGTGGATGGCTGCTTATACTGAGCCAGTATGGAGGTTTCTTCCTGTTAAAAGGGAGTTTTCCTCTCCACTATTGTTGTATGCTTGCTTAGTATGAGGACTGCTGTAAAGACACTGACACTAGTCAGTGACTCGATGCAATCTGCTGGGTTCCTTATACAGGAAACGTTTTACTCATTGGCTTAACAAACTGGGGCCTCATTTATAAAGCTTGCTTATGCACAAAACATGGTCAGAAAACTGCTTAAGCAACTTTTCACGCAAACTTTGGGATTTATTAAAAAATACAATGTAGCAGAAACGTGTGCGCAACTTTAAGTTGACTAAGGACATTGCTTACGCACATTTTGGACATGGAGAGCACCTGCAGTGCTGCTGCTGAGAAGGATAAAATTATGAATTCCAGCAGCATAACCACTTATACTGCTTCGTGTGCGCACAAAACAAGCAAATGTCTCCCTCATTCTCTGGCACAATGTCATGCACGCTTGCCGGCCCGAGTACTGCTGAGATCCTAATGGCGAGCGGTGGGGGGATAAGAGGTGCTAGGGCCTCCGCCAGTGGCAGACACACTGGTAGTGGCAAGCCTTCTTGATTTTTTTGCCAGACCTTTTTTTTTATATATCCGCCACAGATCTCTTTGAAGAACTCACAGCATTGACGGCTTCAGCAATGCTTTGACACTCCGTGGATTTTCTCCTATTTGTTTTGCCACTGTGACCTCCAAAAGCACTTCCTTTTGTTTTTACACCTCACCCACAAGTACCTCAATTGCTGCTTTGGTGAAAATTTCTTCCTTGATCTGCGGTCGCCATCGTTAATGGTGAAATGCTGCAACGAGCCGGCTTATGTATATGCATGAGCTCCACAAGGCATTTTGCATTGACCATTTATGGCAGAAAGTGGGTGTGTTGAGGGCGGGATGTGATCCAGAAACACCTGAGCACATTTCTAGGTAGTTTGTGATTTATAAAGCGGCGATTGCGTGAAGCTGTGCGTACTCCATGTTTTATAGGTCACAAACTTACTTGGCGTAAGTACTTTTTTTGCTGAGCTTAAGTACAGTCTTAGTAAGGATTCTACGCATTTTTTTTTTATAAATGAGACCCCTGAACTGTATCAGAATGCTTACTTTGTGAAGTGCCTTGAGACGACTCTTGTTGTGATTTGGCGCTATATAAATAAACTTGAATTGAACTGAAATTGAACTAAATTGATTTAATTCACTGCAGTGGTGCAGTGGTTAGAGCTGTTGCCTTGTAGCAAGAAGGTCCTAGGTTCGCTTCCCGGCCTGTGGTCTTTCTGCATGGAGTTTACATGTTCTCCCTGTGCATGCGTGGGTTCTCTCCGGGTACTCCGGCTTCCTCCCACAGTCCAAAAACATGACTGTTAGGTTAATTGGTCTGTCTAAATTGTCCTTAGGTGTGAGTGTGTGTGTGTATGATTGTTTGTCCTGTGTGTCTCTGTGTTGCCCTGCGATGGACTGGCTCTCTGTCCAGGGTGTATCCCGCCTGATTGCCCATTGACCGCTGGAGATATGCACCAGCCCACCCCCACCCGACCCCACATGGACCAGTGGGTTCACACAATGGATGGATGGTGAGACTTCTTGTTTAACATTATTTTTTGAGCCTGCTGCCCCTTTTTAAATGTGTGGAACACTGAAAACCATTTTTTAAATCTTGTGTGTGTGTGTGTGGGGGGGGGGGGGGGGGGGGGGGGCTGCTCTGTCTTCTCGATCCCCAGTGAGTCATGGTGGATGGCTGCTTATACTGAGCCAGGATTCTCTGGAGGCTTCTTCCTGTTAAAAGGGAGTTTTCCTCTCCACTGTTGCTGCATGCTTGCTTGGTATGAGGATTGCTGTAAAGTCACTGACACTAGTCAGTGACTTGATGCAATTTGCTGGGTTCCTTATATAGGAAACATTATTTCTGATTGGCTTAATGAACTGACCTGAATTGGAATGTTTATTATGTGAAGTGCCTTGAGACGACTCTTATCGTGATTTGGCGCTACATAAATAAACTTGAATTGAATTGAATTGAATCTCTGATTATAATTGATCACTCAGAGTTTTTCATGCAGGCTGAACATGAAAATAGTCTCCCACACCTAACTCCTGCATTTATTTCTGATAGAAAATCGATGGTAGTAGAAAATTCTTACAGATCTACGTCACACTGTCACTTGACATTCACCCAACTTGACTCACAACGGGTAAGGCTGTTGTTGGTTTAGCATTCAGCAAACAGCAGAGAACGTCTCAGCTAGAAGAAGCTAAAAGTTAGCATTTGCAACTCCACCACACAGCAGAACTCCTCAAGGCTTTTGTGGAAACAAAACATCAACATTGCAAGTCATATTGCTATTAGCCAATCAGAGGTGAGATATCCAAATAACAGGAAATAAGACTTCAAATCCTGCTGTCTGACACTCAGCTGTCATGTGGCTCACTTCTAATTCCTGTATTGGTGCAATTTTTAAAGTATGTTAAGAGAATAAGGAAGCTTAATTCCTGTAAGTATCCGAGTGTTTGTGGACGTGTCTTCTGTTCATGTTCGTCAAGGTCATCTTCATCCCCTGGTGTTCCTGCTGTTTTTTCAGCAACTTGGGGTCTCATTACTGCTCACTTAGATCTCTGGAGGGAAACTGAGTCAAAGCTCTCACTCAGGACCTCTCTCCCTTCGTCACATAAGCACAGGCAGACCCACACACTGTCATGGCTCCGCTGCCATCACTTATTCAACAGATGGTTGTTTCTCTCTGGAGCTTTTCCACACCAGAGCTTGTGGTTTATACATAATTAAATCACTTTGTTGTCCTGTTGAAGGTAGAACCGAGCGGAGTTGAGCCAATTCAGGCCTGAGAAGAGGAGAACTTAACTCAGCACATGCACAGGGTGCAAATAAATAAATGAAATATCCAAAAGAAGACATTTTGTATTTCTTTTTGTAAAACAAAAACCTTCTGTTGAATTTACCAGGCTTCAAAAAGAGTAGAAAACATCATGTTTGCCGCTGTTTTAAATCACCAGTCAGATGTCTGCACTACATCCGATGGACTAAACATCGACTTGAGCTACAAAAGTTGGAATCAACCCAGAGTCTTCGAAAATAACCCAAACTTCAGTCAGACAGGAAGTAGCAGCACTTTTAAAACAGAGCTAATAACTCTCTCTAACTGCAACCAAAAAGCCTTTTATGATGTCGAGCAGGCAGAGTCGGGGAGGGGGGGGGGGGGGGGGGGGGCGCAGACTAAAACAAAATAAAAAAAGGAGCAAATAAATAAGAAGTGGAGAAAAAAGCAGACGGAAGCGTGAGGAGGGAAAATGAGTCTATAAATTGTATCTGGGTGCAGGGCTGCAGGGAGGGCGTAGCAGCCTGATGAATAGAGCCATCAGCTTAAGCAGAGGCTACAGAGCAGCCTGCCATCTGCCTGCCCATTACTAAAACGAAGTGCATGACAGTCTGCTTTCATCTGCAGGCTCCACTGGCATCTCCAGCACCCAAAACCCTTTCTTTAAATCCAAACGGGAAAATTCTACCTTGTGCCTCAACCTAAACATCACTTTGGCTGCATCTTCTATTGTAATCCATCTTGAGTCAAGAACTTGTGTATTTGTGAAAGGATGTTGTGTAAAAGCTGTGTGCATGGGTGAGCAACAAGGAGCGGGTATCCCTCAGAGAAGAATTACAGCAGCATGACAGACGCTTCACACCTCATTGGCAAAGCGAGAAGAGCCAATCGCCGCCAGTGGATCCGCCCCTCAGGCTGCCAGTCTATTCTTCATTATCACTGATGAGTTGCAGGGAACGAGGGAAGTTACAGAAAAGGGAGATGCAACAAAAAAAAAAACTAACAAACAAGGGAAATGCTAAAGAAAGTGGGATGAGGCAAACAGGAAGAGAGGAACAGGGGAAAACCAATTATTTCCTCTGAGAAGGTCATTACATCAAACGTGGTTAGTCATCATGATGGAGGATGTTGCTTTTCTGTAGTACAGTTAACAGCATCGTGCTCTTTTTCTATTTCCTTTTAAAACCAGGTAGTACTAGTAGCAGTATAGAGCTCCGGACGTCACGTGACTCTCAGAGAGTAGACACCATGTTGGCAGGCAACAAATGTAAACAAAATGAACGGGATCGGCTTGGATTTTACTTCGTCGGAGTTTACTTCACACTTTAAAACCGAAGAAATCGTTTTATATAGTCAGAAATTAAATAGACTAAACATCTCCGACCCTTACCGTGCCCCTGGGATACTTTTTAAAAACGCCAGAAGCTGTCGGAGCGGACTTCTTACTAGACCTGGCCGGGGAACGCCTTGGGATTCCCCCGGAGGAGCTGGCCCAAGTGGCTGGGGAGAGGGAAGTCTGGGCCTCTCAACAAAGGGTACTGTCCCCGCGTCCTGACTCTGGATAAGTGGATGAAAATGGATGGATGGATGGACAAATAACATAGATTTACATGTAAGTAGTTTAAATAGAGTGCTGTGCTGTTTAATGTATAAACTGAATGCCAAGAGAAATCACTAGTTTGATATTTTTTTCCGTGAATAAAATAAATATGTCAGGCAGGAGCGTCTCAGGATCTGTCTGAGATCTGTCTCGGTGAGACAGATAATAGCAATCCAAAGTGCTTTTTATGTGTGATCTGACAATTGATCAATCATTGCTTAAAAATTAAATACAGCTTAGCCGGTTAATTGCTGTGATCATAAAACACGGAAACGGCAGCACGCAGAAATCACGAGGCAACGTTTTACGTGATGTTTACTTGTTGCTATGAGTAATAAGACAGAAAAAGCCACGCCAAAATAAGTTTAGGAAGCCCACTAAGAATCGTAATAAAAGCATTTAAAATAAATACCATACACAGTTGAGGAAACGTTGGTTTAAGTACCTGATATGAAGTGGTCGCTGCATAAGCAAAAACCTTTACTCTCGGGATCCCACAGCTTCATTTTAGCCCGGTCACTAGCGCGTTTTATTACAATGATCCAATGTTTGCGGCACTCCGGATCTTGGGGAATCCTGTAGATGGAATTCCTTATGTTGTCCGTGTCTGTTCTACATCCTGGGGCACAACAGGAATCTACCATATTTCCCATTTGATTGAGTTTTCAATAACAAATAGTCCAGCTGCGGGCTTCTGCCTGCCAAGATGGCGTCGTTTCGATTTGAACTGTTGCATGCCGGGAGAAGTGACGTCAACTCCCGAAGCTCTATTGGAGAGAAATATCACTAAAACATTAAAATAAAATTGTAGCTTCATCTCAATGGCTGCATGCAGCCCAGTGCAGGAACTGGTTCCAGAGAGAGTTAAAAGTTACAGTTCCTACTATAAAAGAAAGAAAATTCAGACAGCAGTGTGAAGAGTGGTGCAGAGGACCATCGGTTCACACTCGATCTCACGGCTCAAAAAAGGTACAAACGCCAGCATTGTTTATGCTAAGACTCTAAAATTAGCATCTCCACCAGCAGGTAACATTAATCATCTTCAATTAGGGTATGGAAAGTTCACTTTTGCATTTTTTTCTACAACAGCTTAGAAAATAAGCACGACTTTATTTGGGTCATGATTTGAAACACTGTGGCCTCTAACCACGACTTTAGCAGGACTTCCTGTTGGAAACTGACTTTGAGTTGATCAGGATTTGATATGAGGTGAAAACCTCTAATATTGCCCTAACCTTTGCTGCACAGCTGATTTAGAGTCAGAATTGTGTTATGCTGCTTCCATGATGTGCCGTTGGCCATATGTGTCAGATCAGCAGCTAATAACAAAACAGAGAAGTCTTCCCTCGGTGATCGAGCAGCTGACCTTCGGCGGTCTTCCTTTCTGCCTGATAAAAAAAGAATTATCATAACAATTTGCATTATCTGGAGCAGAGATAATCAGGACAAAGAGGGCTGGCAGAGGAAATAATGCAGCTTTTCAGGGGCAAACACTTCTCATGACAGGTCTGCGAGTGACAGAAATAATCTACCCAAACCATAAAGTCATAAAACATGTTCAACTTTTAAAAATGATTAATAAATACTTTTCCTAAAACACAAAATCAACTCTAATATTTATGTTTTCTAGCAAATAAAAGCTGGAAGCTCAAAATGACACACGACTGTGGTTCTGTTTCATAAAATCCAAATGCAGGAAACCAGAATTATTCTAATGGTTTTAATGGTATGGCAAGCAAATAACATCAAAGAGTAGAACGTCAGAGGAGAACTAAGTTTAACTTAGACGTTAAGCAAAAGTTGTTAGAATAAAACTAAACAACCCTTTAGCGTCTTTTTAGGACACTTGTTCAACTTCTCCCCCACTTTTAAATCATCACACTAAACAGACACATTTATACCTGTAACTAACTGGAATTTATCTGTTCAATATACGTCATGTATAACAGGATTTTTACATCATTCAATTTACGGGCAGCAGTAGCTCAGGAGGTAGAGTAGTTTGCCTCATGATCAGAGGGTCACGGGTTCAATTCCAGCTCCCACCAGGGGTATCCTGCTGTTGTGTCCTTGGGTAAGACACTTCACCCAACTTGCCTGTCTTAGTGGTGGTCAGAGGGGCCGACGGTGCCAAATGGCAGCCTCGCCTCTGTCAGACCGCTGTGGCTACAAAGTAGCCTACCATCACAAGCAGTGTGTGGATGTGAGAGTGTGTGAAAGCGTCTTTGAGTGTCCTAAACAAGTTTGATGTATTATTATTATTAATTTTATTGGGATTTGACCCTTTTGGGGGTGCATTTGGGATAAAACCTGTTTTGCCTATTTGTCATGCTTATATTTTAATTTAATTGTAATCCTTAATTGTAATCCTATTACATACATAAAATACTCTCAACGTGATTATTCTGGGCAGCACTTGGTCAGATGGAACAAGCAGACTGGGGAAAAAATAGTGAGACAAAATTATCTGGGTTTGTTCTACCAAGAATCACCTGCTGCTAACCCCAATTTCTATTATCCAAAACTCCTCCCACACACACATGCACACACACACAGACACACACACACACGTTCAGCGTCTGGAAGAAGTCAATCCCACTGAGACCAAAAGTCAAAAAGCACAGACAGCTGACCAACACACAGAGGATTAGTCACAACAGCCCTCTCTCTCTCTCACACACACACACGCACACACACACACACACACACACACAAACAGGCAAGTATAAAGTTGTTGAATCAAGCGGTAAAGCTACACAAATAACAAGAGGAATATACATATATTTGATCTCCTGTATCGACTTACAGGTTTTCACAACGCTGATGAGATTCATTAAAGTGTATTATGGTTTTAGGACCTGACATGCTGAGTTTAACCAACTTCTGGGACAATGTGTCCATGAAGCTTCAGTAAACTGGATGCAAATTCACTATAGATGTCATCTGGTATCTAATCTATTTCTACTCTGCACGCAGGTAGAGTTGCTGTTGTGGAATGAAGACACAAAGCTCCAGGAGAAAAACTAAAAATGGCTTTGGCTAGAAGAATGTTTTAGTAGTGGGAGGCTGCTGATAACACTGCTTAGTTGTTTCTACTGAAGAGGGAAAGAGAAGCTTTTGGCACAAAAAACACCCATGTTACAAATGAGAACCTTTAATTACACGTTTTATTATAAAAGTGTAAAATTCTTTTAGTTCATGTGTTCTGAACTCCATACTTTATGATCTAAAAACTTAATCATATGTTTTGGGAAATTAGAACAAGCTGCTCAGCCTTTCAGATTGAAATACTGGAAAATGTGATTTCAACCCTTGAATTTAATTTTAAACTTCCTTTTTAATTAAGAATACTTTAACCTTTCAGGATTCAAATTTTGTTCCAGGACCATGGTCTTGAGTTGAAAAAAGGTAGAATGCCTTCTACAGGTCAGGGAAGAGATCCTGCCTCAGGTGGAGGAGTTTCAGTATCTGTGGATCTTGTTCTCCAGTGAGGGAGAGATGGATCGGGAGATCGACAGGTGGATTGGTGCTGCGACTGCAGTGATGCAGGCGCTGTACCGGTCTGAGGTGAAGAGAGAGTTGAGCTGGGTGGTGACACTCTCGATTTACTGGTTGATCTATGTTCCTACCCTCACCTATGGTCACAAGCTTTGGGTAGTAAGAACGAGATCACGGATACAAGCGGCTGAAATTAGTTTTCTCTGCAGGGTGGCTCAACTCCCGCTTAGAGAAAGGGTGAGAAGTCAGGAGGGGCTTGGAGGAGATCTGCTGCTCCTCCACATCGAGAGGAGCCAGCTGAGGTGGCTCGGGCATCTGGTCAGGATGCCTCCTGGACGCCTCCCTGGTGAGGTTTTCTGGGCACGTCCAACTGGGAGGAGACCTATAGGAAGACCCAGGACACGCTGGAGGGACCATGTCTCTCAGCTGGCCAGGGAACACCTTAGGATTTTCCTGGAAGAGCTGCCCCAAGTGGCTGGGAAGAGGGAAGTCTGGGCATCCCTACTTAAGCCCCATTCCCACCTGTACCGGGTCGGCCCGGGCCGGGTAGCCCCAGTCGGCCCCAGCCTGGCCCGGTTGATTCCACACATCCTTGCCTTAAGCCCATGTGGGCTGATTCTACCCACCAATCAGAGGCTTGCTCTAATGGAAGGTGTGAATGGGCTGATTCTACCCACCAATCAGAGGCTTGCTCTAATGGAAGGTGTGAATTTGCTGTCAGCAGTGGGCGTGTTGGCCCTGGTCGGCCTGAAGCAGTACCCCTCGGGAAGAGGGCCGAGAATGAGCCTTGGTTGGCCCGGGAAAATTCCAGGCCACCCAGATATGTAAACAACCTACGCTACCCGGCCCAGGCCGACCCGGTACAGATGGGAATGGCCCATTAGGCTGCTGCCTCCGCGACCCGACTAAGGATGAGTGGTGAAAAATGGATGGATGGATTTAACTGTTTTCTAGTTTTTTAAAACCTAAACAATTTTTTTTTTTGCTTTTTGTAATTTAACAAAACATTGCTTGGTTCAGGCACGAATAATCAATTATGGCCACTCACCCAAAAAAAAGGGTTCAGATGGATTATTTAGAACAAGAAACATGGAGGCTGGCAGAATAAGGAGTGTATCATCTAAAATGCTGCAATTTAGGCCTTTCTCTTCCTTTAATCTGACGGCACAATCAAGCTGACCCACCTGCTACTGAAAAAACATGGTAAATACTTTTTAAATACTCCTTTTTGCCAACAAACCAGCTGTAAAAAATTAACAAATATTTGTTATTAGTTAAAGCAAAGCCAACAAGTATGCACCCTCAAGATGCTGGACTGAAAGGTGAAAAAATAAATTCAGCAACAGTTCATTGTTGTTTCGTCTTTATTTCTGGTGTTGGTGTGGATAAATGCTGAACATAAGTGAAGTCAGACAAACTGAAGCGTATTTGTCGACACCATAGTGCACGAGGAAGGAAATAAATTACTGAGAACAGGAAAGCCATTTAAATGTAATAATATGAACACATAAAACAAGTGGAAATGGATCTATGTGGCAGAAGCAGCTGGTCTTCTACAGGCGCTTCTGGTTAACGCTGATTGCCAAGCTCAGGCCTGTTGTGTCCTGTTGAACATCAGATGTATCACTACCACTCTGTCAAGATCACAGGAGACAGAGACAAAGGGTAAAGGAGGTAGGAAGGGATGTGGAGGAAAAATGGCTTCATTCCTCTCCCCTTGTTGTGTTCAGTGCCTCTCGTCTGGTTTTGGTCTAATCTGGGTTTTAGAGGTGCGTGTTTTGGTGCGGACTCATTCCTCCACTCTGGTTTAGTTTGTCAGTCCAACCGTCCATCAACAATCCCTCACAATATGCTCTGCATTGCTGCTTCATTCTCCTTCTCACCCTTATCCCCCGGTCCTCAGCTTGTTCTGCAGACAGATCAAAAAGGAAAGTGCATCAGAGAAGGAAAGGCAAAAATATCTATCAAAACAGACAAACAGAAGGGAAAGATATTATTTCACACATGAAAGACGACACAAAGAGAGGACAGCTTGGGAGTACAATAAAAGAGGAGAGGATGAAGTGAGTTGAAGAAGCATGGAAGGGACCCAAGGGCACTGGATTCCATATTAGTGATAAGTGCAACCACAAATCCCCAGCACTCCCCGTCAATAACCATTCGAGCCAGCGTACTCCAGCAGAGGCGACAACAAAACCACCTCAGAGAAGATGAGTTGGGGGGGGGGGATAAAAGCTAAGGAACAAAAATACCCGTTTCCTCAGTCGCCAACTTAATAACAGCACTGGAAGATCTCTAAAGAAATCCGAGTTTATTTTTCCCTTTATTGATCTATCCGTAAAACAAATATTGGCTATAAAAACAGCTGCTCCTAGCATACCAGCTGCACAGCAAAAGTCTAGATTAGGACCAAAACATCAACAGGATGGTCACAGCTCATTAAAATTCTCAAAAATTAAAAAACAAGACTTGAAATCAGTCCCTATGTTGAAAAAATATTGTTAATGCAAATATTTGTGCAAATACAAATTCTTTTCCTTCTGAGGTCTTGTTCACGGAGAAACCGTGTGATCGTGTGTTTCACATGCATGCTCATGGTGAAAACTTTCTTCAGCCCCCGTCCTCAACGTTAGCCGCGGGAAAGAAATAGATGGGTCATTAAAAGCTAGCCTCTTCTACATCACTGGGAAAACATTTAATGCCCCGCCCACCTCGTCTAGCGACCGCTGCAGGCTGTGTTGTTTTAGCGGCCGGGAGAACGCATTCCAAGTCTCGGCTAGTAGAAGCTAATCATTAACATTTCCACTCAGCTAAAGACATGAAACCCCGCGACCCTGCTTGGACAAAGCGGGTTCAGAAAATGGATGGATGGATGGATAAAGACATGAAACATGATAGTATTTCAAGCATAATTACAGAAATTATAAACTCAAAAGCATGTTGAGCTGCTCAGAGAAATGCTACGTCTAACAAGCTGGAAGGGTTTTTCATTGACAGTGCTTGCTAATACGTCTCTGCCTGATATAGGGCTGTTTAAACCTCAAACAGGAATCTGGCTCAGCCCTTTGAGAGTGGCAGGGAGACGGAAGGGTCAGCCTTAAAAAATAAAGTGGAGAAAGAAAAGATAGGGAGCAAAAGGCAGCCATGCAGCAAGAATATGGAATGAGGCAGCAAGCAGTGGATGGAGAGATCAGCCTCAGTGATAAACTCCTATTCAATGACAGAAGGAGAAGAAGAAGGGAGAGTTTATCTGTCCTCTGACCACCTCTTTTTCCTGCCGCTTGCTATCAGACCTGTTAAGAGCTGAATGCATTAGAAATGTGACTTGGGATGAAGGATGGAAGGAGAGAAGGAAGTGTACAGGTGAGGTGAGGAGGGCACAAAGGAGAGCAAAAGTGGGTCTAAATGTTATCAGTGACTGCTGTGATAAGAGGGCTAATTATCAGTGACAAAGGCCAGGCAGCTGACAGACAACACTTCTGTCTTGGTCAGCTTCTGTTGAGGGGTCAGCTTTGAATCTGAGATTTGGCTCATGGAGTTCTCAGCTGTGATTAGATGATATCTCAGCCATCCATATCTCTATCCGTGTGCATCGGACTGAGAGGGCAGGAGACACTGGTTGGAGGTCACCTTTGGATCTTCTGACCTCCAGAAATAAAAGTCGTGTCCTTTGGCATTTATACTCACCGCAGCGTCCTGCTTGCCTCTGATAAAGCTGCATAAACATCCAAATCAAGAACCTGCATCAGCTCATATCAAACCTCCTTCATTGCTCCCCTCTATTCTGTCGGCTGTGTAATTCTGCCCATTATTCCCTTAAAGCCTTATCGCACAACTGTCTCTTTTGCACCTAATGACTTTAAAGGCAAGTCTTAAGACAGATAAGCACAGATGAACAGGAGTGGGTTGAGATTGCTGCAGGCTGATAAACACAAGCGGATTACCATTTTGTCTCAGGCTCGCTTCCAAACATTTTAAAAGATCCTAACAGCTTCCAGAACGTGAAAAAGCCCTTGCTGCATCCCAACGAGTGTACAGGTAGCCTCCTTAAATGTGCACAAGCGCGCACACGAATACACACGTCCGCAGGATGAATAAAACATTGTGCAATTTACATGATGTATAGCTTAAAAATCTGCCTGCATCTGACTTTTGGATCTAATACTATGCCCACGAGAGTGACCGAGACGCAAAACTCGGTTTTCTCCATTTTCCGGGGAAACAATGCAATTGCAAAAAATCTAATAGAAAAGCTCTATGAATGCAAATTGAGTCTTTTTGAGGGCAACGGACGGTAGATATTGCAATGTGAGAGAAGGGGAATCAAGTTAATATCACCCTGAGTGACATGACTATAACCAGAATGTTTTGACTGTGGGAGATGGAGGATGAAAAAACATTTGCACTCAGTAATGAACAGAGGGAGCACAGACGAGACGAGGATGTCCAACCAGTGGCTGCTGCTCTCCCGGACTTATTACATTAAAACATACACGGAGACAGTCGGGAACGCCTGTGTCAGCAGGTATTATGGAAATATACTGTAAGGTTCAAACCAGCTATTTAAAGAGTTTTATTCAGGCGCCAGAAACACACAGGAAATGACATCTTCCTGTCTAACAGCCAGCAGTCAGAGGGTGTACTGTAAATGCATGTTAGGGTGTGTGCTTGTGCAAATTACATCAACTCATCTAGACATTAAAAAGGGAAAGCTGTGCTGGACGTAACTATAGGGTCAGTGACAAATGCTGCAGCTGGATGGGAATACTTCTGTAACACAGATTACACCACGTACAACTACTTAACCAGATAAGGGACTTACACGTCGTCTGTCCAGGAAGGTGCTTGCACATGCTTGTCGTTCTTTCAAAAAGGAAAAGAATTGGGTTGAAAAGTTGGGATATGTTCAGGTTGATGTGACATCCTTTTGTTTGAAAATGTTTGTCTTCTAACGAGAAAACGGTGCAGATTTATAGCCGTTAGATGACTTGATCTCAAACAGCACTGAAACTCAACAGACCCTCATTAGCTGGGTTCCCATCCAATTATATCCAGTTTTACCCAAAATACACAAAAGAAAAAGCTTAGATCTGAATGTCCTACTGTTGAGTGATAGTTGAGAATAGGGGTAGAATGATATATTGGGCCGATATTTACTGTTGTTTTTTAATTTATTATTATTATTTTTTTAATGTATCTGCAATAGCCGATTTGTCCTTAATAAAGTCAATTTAAAGTCAGGCACATGCTCGGGCGGCCTGGTTCTGTTACAGAATTGAATTTAAATGTATTTTTACGTTCACTAATAGCATCTGCATGATAAATACTCTAAATTAAATTTATTTAGGTGTCTGACTTTAACACTGAGCAGTGCACAAAGTTAAGATTGAACAGTTAGTTAAATTTAGAGTAAAAAAACTGATTCCGCTTCAAAGATTTTGTGCATCAACTGATGTTATTAGTGACATTTAGCATTAAAATAAGGCAGAAAATGCCTAGATATCGGCCATCAGCTGACCATGACTCCTATATATCGGCATTGGTATCGGCAATAGCAAAACCAATATCGGCCTCTAGTTGAGAATGGTTTGATTAAAAGGATGATTTGTCTAGAAATAACTACAGAAGTCTGCACTATAAAATAATTAAATATTTAAAAAAAGACACCTGTATGTGTGTCAGCACTTTTTGGCATATCCAAGTATCTCATAAGCATCTTCTAACAATAAAAGTTATTTTTGTTCACATACATATCATTTTTTGACAAAACCCTTATTTTTGAGTATCAGCCTTCATCAGCGTGAAAATTTTCCTCGTCGCTACAAAAACCTGCTCAGGTAGGATTTGATGAATACAAAAACTGAGCAAAACCAGCTCCCAAACTCCCCAGATCCCAATCCAATAGAGCATCCTCGAAGTGCACTGGAACCACATCCACCCGCACAAGCACCACCCCCATCCCACAGGTCTCAACACATCTTCTGCCAATGTCGCCGTGCCAAACACAACAGAACCCCTCAAGAGGGTCTGTGTGGATGTCTCCATGGGTCAGAGCTCATCTAGCACATTTTATAGTAGGCAGGTGGTTTTGGTGATTATTGTGACTGTAAGGATGATTTCTCCTTAAGGAGTGGGATGATGTGTAAGACAGACTTGTCATAATTAGTAGTTGAAGTAAAGGAGTTAATAACGTGGGATAGATTTGCAGTTTGGTGTAAAATACTTTGATTACATGTAATTCCTTGAACTTGGCATTCATCCTTCCATTTTCTATGCCCGCTTCTCCATGCAGGGTCATGCGACCATCTTGCAACAAGGACAGATATTTGAACCGCAACACTTTTGACTTTCAAACAAATAATTCAGTTTAAAACGCACCTGTTTGGCATTGTTGACACACTGAAGGTAAAGAGCTGCTATGTTGGAGCAGTTCAGAGTTTTTCCAGCATTCTCCTTGTAACAGGAAAGGACCTGGCCCTGAAGGTCTGCACACACAGGATTCACTTCATACCTCCTGCAGGGGCGAGAAAGACATACCGAAGAGTGTGAAAAGAGAAAATACTGCATTTACCAGGAGGTGAGAAGATGGAGGACAACAAAACCAAATCAAAAGTGTAAGACACAAACATGTACGTAACACAGGAAAGAATGGGTGGATAAAAATGTTAAACTAACTAAACGCATAATGTTGCTCAATGACAAGAATGACAGCAATGAAAAGGAAGAACAAAACATTGTTAGGTTTATCTCAAGAGAGGCCATGTAGTTAGAGCCCACAGATGTGTGTGTGTGTGTGTGTGTGTGTGTGTGTGTGTGTGTGTGTGTGTGTGTGAGTGTGTGTGTGTGTGTGTGCGTGTGTGTGTGTGATTCCATTCTAAAACACCTGACGCAAGAATCAACAGAACTGTATTGCTTTGCTGAAAGGCAGGTCATTGGTCCACACCTGCTGTGTACACCTCAGCATTTCCCTGGAGAGGCCAGAGGGTTTCCTAAAAACTGAAACAAAATTTCCATCCTGAAAAAACAGGAGATTCATCAGTGCTGCTGGACTGCGGTGAGGACAGCCTCAGAAAGTTAAAGATATAGAACACTGAAAAAACATTTTTTATTGACTATTTCTGATTATAAATGGTCTCCGAGTTTTTCATGCAGGCTGAACATGAAACAAGTCTCCTACACCTATTCCCCGCATTAGCTTCTGATAGAAAATAGATGGTGAAATGCTAGCATTTCAAATGCCTCAACATCCACGGACTCACCCACCTTGACTCGCGACAGGGAAGGCAGTTGTTGGTTTAGCGTCAGGAAATAGCAGAGAACGTGTCGGCCTAGTTGAAGCTAACCGTTAGCATTAGCAACTCCACAACATGGCTAAACTCCTGCAGGCTTTTGTTATTCGTGGAGGTAAAACAACATTGCAAGTCAGTGGTACAGCTGCATTGCTTGTTAGACAATCAGAGGTAATATTAGGGAGGCAGCGATGGATCGGCATTTGATCCCAATCGGCCGATAGCACCCCTATCGGTTTTGATCGGAGTTTTCAAAATAGATCAAAGCAGACCGATCAGACCATTTTAGATTAGGTTATGTTTCCTTTATTCCCAGATTATGTAGTTTGTAGCACTCATTATAATGTTGTAGAAAATTTCTGGTCAATCCACGTGTTCGGTATCGGTGATCAGCATTCTTTGATATCGGTATCGGTGATCGGCAGCAAAAAACCTGATCAGTGCATCCCTAGGTAATATGTCCAAATATTAATAAGTAAGACTCCAAATCCTGCTGTCTGAAGCTCTCTTCTGATCTGACAGTCTTCTAGTTCCTGAAACAGTCATATCAGGCCTTCTTTTTGTACTCAGAGTACAACTTACAAAGCATTCATTCCTACTAGAGACCACTGGAAATGTACTGATTAAAAGAGTGGACCACATCTTTAATGTTTCCTTCAAAAAAAAAAAGCATCTGATTAGTCAGGACAAATTGTGTAATGCATGAAAAAATGATTAAATATTTCCAAACTGGAAAAATGGAAAATTTCATAGTTTTGTATCCATTTGGGAGAATGAATCAAAAATATTCATATTGTAGGCAGCGCACAACTTCACCTGATAATGTTTAAATGTATCACCTGCTGCTAATTACGCTGATGTAATTGGTATTTTAATGAAGGATATTTCTACACTTTTGTATGTTTAAATGATTTTTATGCAAGAGTTGGATGTTGTCTCTAGACCTAGCAGCGGGACTTCCCAGCAGCACTGGTGTCCTGCAGCATTAACTGCTTTTGTCTGTCTCTTCACACACCCCATAAAAATCCATAATGACTACGTTTGCACATGCCTATTGGCCCATTATGCTAATAGTGGTGTCATCGTTTTGCTCACATCACTGCTCAGGACTCAGCATCTGCCCCACTAAACACGCCTCGCACTGGTGTGAAAGGGAATGGGATTTTGCCTGCCAGCAACTCCGGACCTCTCAAAGGAATATTGGGTGGTGGAGCCAAGCCCCTGTAGTCAGAATCAGATGTTTGATTTGCATCCTGGAGAGAAAAATTACCCCCTGTTGGATACAAAGTGGGGGATTGGATGCATGGGTCATTACTCAGGGTGCAATGCAGCAGGAAGCTGTAGCAATCGAGACAAGTACATATGTGCATCACCACATGGTCTTACTGGTTCACAGTGCTGCAAAAATCTATACAGTCCTTGCTGGCAACTTGCTGACAAATTAAAACAATATGGGGTGCTGCCTCCAAATATTCAACAATTAAAACTCAGGGATGAATAATAATCAATTTCCAAGCAAACCTGCCGCAGGCTAAAGTCTTATCTTGAGCATGAGGATATTTAAATTAGGTTCTGGAGCAGGTCTACAACTAGAACCATGCACCACCATTCATCCTTACAGTGCAGGCTAGAATATTATACTGTTGGGAGACGTTCTACATTTGTGTATCCATCAGTGTGAGCTTCAGTCATTTTCTAGGACACGTGACAAGGCCATTGCTCTGCGTCAGGGTGCTGAACGATGACGGCAGAAATCACCGCCATTCTATTCCTATAGATCCAGGCACTCATTTATTACACTGCCTATAGGGCATCTACAGGGAGGAGAGGAGTCACAAATGCCCACTAATTACTTTTTTAAGCGTTTGCGTTAATGCCAGGTGCATCCCGCTGATAGAAACCACCAGTGTTTATCACCAGTGATGGCCCCAAAGAGAGAGCGAGAGAGGGATAGGCAGACAGAGGAAATGAGGGTGGGCAAAAGTGAAGAGCATTTCTTGATGAAGAACTAAACAGTGGTACTTCTATTTATGCTTAATCTCGGTTTTTTTCTCAGGGGAAAGGGCTGAGAACGTGGTGGAGTTAATCATAGGGACAATAACTCTGTCACACACACCGTGGCAGAATGTTGCATCCTCTATCATCTGTCATTAAGATTAACATTAAGTTCTCACTGCCATCCGCACACAGCCGCTGCAGAATGACTATAACCTCCCCTCCCTCCTCCTCAGTTTCACATTAAGTGCCCTCGTGTCATTTATTATAGTGTGACTGCTATGGTATTAAAAAGCAGAGGGAGAACATGCAAAAATCACAGAAAAGTCACACAATGAAAACACCATAAAATATACGAGAACACTCCCTTATATCTACCTTTCAGTAGCACCTCGCATTAAAAAAGCACAAACATAAACTGCAAATTTAACAAAACTGCTGGGAAATAAGTATGAATTTAAGTGATCTCCAGGTAATCTTCTATCTCAATGCCCCAAACCAAGGAAAAGATTATGCTCTGAAAGCTGAACACAGTTTAGAGCATTTCATAAAGCACAGACGATTCTGTCACCATGGGAATTATAAGGTTTCATTATAAATATAGTCAAAAACAGCTACAAATCATCCAGTTTCCATGTAACCTGAGCTTTCATAAACAAGGACACCGTTTCAAATTCCCAAAGCAAACGCTTGCCTTCACTGTGTTTCTTACGTGGGGAAATGATGGCCAGAGGCATGTTGATACATTTGCCTCCTTGTTTTGTTCCAGCCATGTAGTTCCAGAGATAATTAATAAGTTGAACTCAAAAAGGATTGATGCAAGTTAGAATTGTACTACCTACATTTTAGCAAGAGTTCACCAAATAGTAAATCCATTTGAACTGGCGATAAGAAGACTTCTTAATATTTCTCAAGGCCAAGGGCCAAGCATACAGGCTTTACCATAATCCTCCCAGCAGTTTGAGTCAGGTTTTGTAAAAACTTTAGACGTACAAAGTTTAAAAGGGCTCTACTGGCCAAGAGCTGCTTGACTTTTACACCTTTGATACTTTGGCTACTCCCTGTCCTCATTTTGGTGCAACTATGACTGGCAAACTCTTCATATGAAACAGAATTTCCTCATTTGAAATGGTTCTGCTGAAATAAGATGATGGAAAGGTATTCAGGACTGAATATCAAATTAGCAGAAAAAGGATAGTTTTAAAAGTCTTGTTCACTGAGAAACTGTGTAACACTTGCTCTTTTTGAAATACCATCGGCCGTTTCACATGCTTGCTGAACATGAGCATTTTCTTCAACCCCCATCCAGCCACCCATCCATTTTCGGCCGCTTATCCGGTTCAGGTTACGGGGGTAGCAGCCTAAGCTAGGAGGCCCAGACTTCCCTCCTTACAGCCACTTGGGCCAGCTCCTCCAGGGTAATCCTAAGGTGTTCCCTGGCCAGGCGAGAGACATTGTCTCCTCTCGTTTGGATGTGCCCGGAAAACCTCACCAGGGAGGCATCCTAACTAAATGCCTGGGCCACCTCAACTGGCTCCTCTTGATGTAGAGGAGCAGCAGGTCTACTCCAAGCCCCTCCCAGATGATTGAGGTTCTCACCCTATCTCTAAGGGAGAGTCCAGCCACACTGCGGAGAAAGTTCATTTTTGTTGCTTGCATCTACGATCTCATTTGTTCGGTGACTATCCAAAGCTCGTGACCAAAGGTGAGAGTCGGAAATAGGGGTCGACCGATTTATCTGAGTAAAAGGTAAGGCTTCTCTTTGGCGTTTCAAAACCCTACAGCTGTGTATTTGGTGTGAATTAAAAATAAAATATGAAATAATACTTAGCTGAGTGAAAGAAAAAATGAGCCGTAAGAACCGCCGGTAACAAGCAGCATGCTGCTAATGCAAGGCTAGCTTGTTGTCAACTTTAGAGACCGTCTTTAACTCTCAGCTGCTTTATTGCTTAATATGTTAGCTCCAGTTTTATAAATAAAATTATTTTTCTGTATGAGAGTCGGAGAATTTCACTCTGTGTGCGGAGGAGAGAAGAGGAGACTCCAGCGGCATCTGCACCCCCTCTCCCGATGGTGGTGTTCTATGTTGGGAACATTTTCTCATGTGGGTCGAAGCCAAAGAACATCACTTGCTTCTCCAGTTTTTATTTGGATGACACAATGAACAGAAACCACAGAAAATGTTCGCTATATAAGTACAAGCTCTTGTGTTTTTCTGTTTATCATGTAATCTGTGATCAGAAACAGCAGAGATGTGTTCCGAATAAAGACTGCATTTTTAATTTGTACGCTTCGTTTCCACGTAAAATCCAACATCAACAGTCAGTAACACTAGTGAATAGTTAGGGTGCACTTTTATTAATAGATGAGTGCTGTTGTTTAAACGTTTCTCTAATATTTATCATATAGACTGTAATGTGCTGAGTTCTCCTCTGCTCTTTCTGCCACAGACTCAACTGAAGATGGATGCTCTAAGTAAACACTAACAACCGTTTCTCCTGATTCGTTTTTGTCTGATGGCTCAACAAAAGTCAGATCCAGCATGGAAGCAAGTCATGGGGCCAAACCAAGGAAAGCAAGGTGTGATATTAGCAGGAGGCTGGTGAGCTATGAGCTGAAAAATGTAAAAACAATCCAACCTGAAGGTTCTCCATCTCCAGGCACGGAAGCTGCTGCTGAGACAAGAGCTCTAAAGGATTTTGTTTATATTTTACATGAAAATGTTATGAAATAATGAGTTAAAAAGACTGAACAAACTTTAGATGTTGCTGATGTTGTTTTAGCAGGTTACTATTGTGTATTTTATTGATTATTACATCACTGTTATGCATTTTTCTGTAGAATCTGTCTTTCTAAAGTTATAAATATTTTACTTACATGTAAATGTGCATCCCAATAAAACATCTGCTAAACAAATGCCTTGAAACATTATCAACTGGCATTTCTTTTTTTTGCCTCTTTTGTATATTTAATTGGTATTTTTTATTAATCTTGTTAGAATGTTTGATTTTAACACTGAGCAGTGCACAAAATTAAGATTCAACAGTTGGTTAAATCCAGTGTTTAAAAACAGATAAGGTTCAGAAATCTTGTGCATCCAGAGCTAGTGATAAAGCATCTAGATAAGGTGCCAAACATCGAGATATTGGCCATGAAATTGGCCCCAAAAAATCAGAAGCACTTTTCGACCATTGGCTGACCACGACCACCTCATATCGGTATCGGCAATAAAAAAACAATATCAGTCGACCTCTAGTTGGAACGTAGAACGACTGGTAAATTGAGAGCTGTGCCTTGCGGCTCAGCTCCCTCTTCACCACGACAGATCGGTACAGCGCCCACATCACTGCAGAAGCAGCACCAACTGCCTGTCAATCTCGCGCTCCATCTTTACCTCACTCCTAAACAAGACCTTCAGATACTTAAACTCCTCTACTTGGAGCAGGACCCCATCCTTGACCTGGAGAAGGCATTCTACCCTTTACCGCCTCAAGACACACCCTGTAGTCCCCTTTTTTAAAAAGGGGGACCACCACCCCGGTTTGCCCTCGATGTCCACGCGATATTTCAGAGCCACCACAACATCCAGTGCCTTAAGGAACTCTGGGTGGATCTCATCCACCCCCTGGAGCCTTGCCACCGGGGAGCTTTTCAAATTCAATTAAATTCAAAGATACTTTATTAATCCCAGACGGAAATTAGAGATTAATTTTGACTACCTCAGTGACCTCAGCACCAGAGATCCGAGAGCCCAACCCAAAGTGTCCGGACTCTGCTTCCTCACTGGAAGACGAGGATTGAGGAGGTCTCTGAAGTACTCCGCCCACTGATCCACAACGTCCAAAGTAGAGGTCAGCAGCACACCGTCCCCACTAAAAACAATGTTGGTAGCACACTGCTTTACCACCCTGAGGCACTGGATGGTGAACCAGAATCTCCTCAAAGCCGTACAAAAGTCTTGCTCTTCTTCTTCAACCCCCATAGCCTCCATTAACCATAGAAAGAAAATAGCTGGAAAATTATCAGGCCAGAAAAGCCAGTTTTTTCTGGTTCACAGAGAAAACTGGTATTTATTGACTCACCCACCTTGGCTTGCGGCCATGGAAGGCTGTGTTGATTTTTCTGCCAGGAGAGAGCGGGGTGCACCTAGACTAGTAGAAGCTAACTACTAGTAACCCTACAATGTGGCAGAACATGGCTTTACCCAAAAAAATGTGTTTTACAATTTTCTGAGTTTTTTTTAACAAAGTCAGTGGAAGAGTAGCATTGCTATTAGCCAATCAGAGGCAAGACATTTGCATATATAATAATAGTAAGATTCATAATTCTGAACCCCCCCCCCCCCCCACACACACACACACACACCCCACCACCACAGGGTTGCCTACACCTGATTTATACTAATATACACACACACACAAAATGTATTGAAAAAATTAGTGAATGGGACCTTTAAACAATTTTTTTTATTTTTGCAAACTAAAAGCATGGATCCAGGTAAATGGTCCTTTTACATTTAACTGTAACTTAAAAAGTCATCTAAGGAAATCAACACATTGAACCATATCTTCACTCTGACTCAATGGCCTCTTTCAATCTTGTATTTATTTCCTTTTCCCAGCATGAATCTCCAGAGATTCATGGTATATTTAATAAAGCTCTATGTCGTACGATGCACAGAAATAAATAGACATCCAGCCATATACAGTTGGTTATTATTTGCGCTCCAAGAGTTTACGTGTGTGTGCCCCCACCCCCGAGACAGTAAATCTAAACAGTTATATGGGGTTTCAACTCACTGCCATCAGTAGCATGAAAGGTCTCCATAACAACTCCTCCTCCAACCCAACCCCCTCCAGGCCAACCATCAACAGGCAAACACAAAATCCCTGCAGGTTCGATGTACCGATAGAGGCGACAAAAGAATGACAGAGGTTGGTTTAGATATCTATATTATAATTTCTTTGCTGTGATTCATAAATCACAGATGGGAACGTGTCAGAGAAGAGAAAAAGAATAACAGTGAAGGGCAAGATTGAGAGCCTTCCACTGAAAAAAAGATACTCCACAAGAGAAACTGGAACGGCCGTGTTTAAGAGAAGCAGGACAAAGGAACATTTTCCTTTGGATAGAACAAAGAATTAGGCTGAGAGACACAGAATATAAAAAAATAACTTAACGTAATGAAGCTGCACAGATCATCTGAAAATGTCTTGCCAATGTGCTTCTTCATCTTCAAGATGTCTGTATATCACTTAACGCCGTCCCATCATTTAACCATCCTTCAGGCCAAGTCAGCACATTTCCATGGATGGAATGTGTTCTAATGGGTTCGTGTCTTGGTCTACAATCCTTAAGGAGCATATTGACTGTGAGCTGGGGGGCGTTTCTAAGATTGATTCCTGGATTTTCATACAATCTGCATGCGTTACTCCATAAACTGAGCAGGGAACTGTACCGGTCCATTTGTCAAACCAACACACATTGACCACGACAAGCATCTGCTCTAACATCAGACTCTAAAATGACATTCATAGATCTCTGTTATTGATACGGCATGCCTCAATAGCTGAACAAAATGTGATACAAGTGCATGAACAGCCATGTTCATCTGTCATAATTTCACACGCATCTCAACTGTGAAGACAGATGGGAGACAGCATGAAGAGATTAAAGACAAATGCAAAGACACTTGATGCAGAGGTGAAGGAGATGGGGTCCACTCCAGCGGACATACTATAAAGACAAAGAGAGAAGCACCACTAGGTAAGTAATGACCCTTTTTCAGACAGAATGCTTCGTGTGCAGCACTTGAGGCCCGGTCCATCGCACTAGTCGAGTGAGCCACAAAGAAAAGAGCAAAAGAGGTGGCATTTTTAACACGGAGAGCATGTCATTTTGTCACCATCAGTTTGGGAGTTCTGCTTGTGTTTGTAGAGTCTCTGCTGCCAGAGAAGGAGATGTCACTGTCTCATAGCAGAGGAAGAAACACACTGGAGATGAAAAGAGGACCTTGAATGTGACAATCTGTGTAGCAACACAGTAGAAATGTGTTGCTTTTCCTCCTGTACAAACATCTCGTGTCTACACGCTGCAAAGGTATTCAGTCAAAGTTCAACAGCATCACCAAACTTTCACCTGATTTAAAATAATAGATCACAAAGCACAGCAACAGTTTATCTGCAGACTTTTTGAATGAGACATAATGAGAAATAAATACAGCAACTATATTCAATTCAATTCAAGTCAAGTTTATTTATATAGCGCCAAATCACGACAAGAGTCGTCTCAAGGCACTTCACATAATAAAAATTCCAATTCAGGTCAGTTCATTAAGCCAATCAGAAATAATGTTTCCTATATAAGGAACCCAGCAAATTGCATCAAGTCACTGACTAGTGTCAGTGACTATACAGCAATCCTCATACCAAGCAAGCATAAAGCGACAGTGGAGAGGAAAACTCCCTTTTAACAGGAAGAAACCTCCAGAGAATCCTGGCTCAGTATAAGCAGCCATCCTCCACGACTCACTGGGGATACTATACTACAAGCACATCCACGCTTTCACTTGAAATTAATTGTTATGACAAAAAAGGATCTTAAAAAGGGAAAAAATAACATAAAAATTACAAAAATTTAAAAAAACATGCATGTGAGTTTAATAGCAAATGTCCAGATGTTTTCATTCTTCAACATCACTGAGCCCTAAAACACCGGTGTTATGCTTTTAAAAATGAGTCTATTGAGGTAGAGGGGAAGAGAATTACTAGCCAGAGCCATGGGGGAGCCAACATTTGGTCAAGGTTTCATTAAACCTTTGAGTAAACAGATAATAAATACACAGAGAAAACTGAGAGAAATTTCATAGTTTGCTCATACAAAAACTGGAGCTTACTTTGATCTAAGGTTTTTCACAAACATGTGAGGTAAAAAAAAGTTATTTACTGCAGTTTTCAAAAAGCTTTTAAGGTTTTAAGGTTTACTGTTTAAGATTTTTCCTGAACAAGCAAAAGGCAGTTCTTCAGCCCAAACCTTAATGTGGTTTGTTTAAGTCAACTCCCAGACAACAAATCATGTCCAACTCGTTTTCGGGCCCCAGCAGCACTCACAGATCCAGAAGGAACAAACACTGCGGCTCCGTCGATGGTATGGATTATGCGTCCCTACCACAGATTGCGTTTTCAGTCACCACATTGTCCATCTATCATCATTTGGGTTCTTTCTGGGGTTAATAGGGTTAAGGGGAGGCTGCCAGTTCCCCCTTAAAAAGCCTTCACGTTGTTTCCAGTTAAGGCAGGCGTCAATAATAAGATGAGTGAATAAATACAAATGATCCAGTTAAGTAGAAAAATGACACACATTCCACTCATGCTGCTTTTTAAAAGCGGACCTGAGTGAAATCCATCTCCGTGGATAAGAGACTGAGACAAGAGGAAGGGACACAAAGAGACACCATAAAAATTAAATAAGTAAATGTGAAGGATAAGAGACTGCTGGAGACTGAAGAAGGACAGTGAGGACTAGAGAGGAAGAAGCAGACAATAATGAGCAAAGAGTTAGCTAGTGCTGCCACGATTAGTAAATTTGCCCTGACGACGTCGACAAACAATTAGTCGACTATGAATTTAAAAGTTGACGTTGTTTATTCTTCGAGCATTTTTTGAATCTTGCCTGCTGCAGCACACCAGGCGACTGCTTTCTGTCCGAGGCACATGCGCAGCATTAGCCATCCAGATCAGCCTCTGAATTAGAATCACCGGAGAAAGATGACATTATAGCGAGTTGGCAACGTAGCTCAAACATTTGGGAGCATTTTACAAAGACAAAAGAGAAGCACGCAGACTGCAAAATCTGCTAAGTGAAATACTACTTTAACGGGAGCCCATCAGCGACGCACGAGCACCTTAAAAAGAAGCACGTCCTGGCGGAGAACAAAGAGTCTGCTCTGTAAGTTAACTACCTCTTGTTAGCTGCTAACATCGACAGAGAGTTACTCGTATTCATAGGTGTAACAACATCAGTAGTGATGGTGATTTATCATTAGAACACACATATACAGTACAGGCCAATATTTTGGACACATCTTCTCATTCAACGTGTTGTCTTTATTTTCATGACGGAGATTCTCAGTGAAGGCATCAAAACTGTGAATGAACACACACGGAGTTATGTACTTAACCAAAAAAGGTCTCTTGATGAGCTTCAAGAGGTAGTCACCTCAAATGGTTTTCCAACAGTCTTGCAGCTCATGAAGCTCATCAAGGGAATGCCGAGAGTGTGTGAAGCAGTAATCAGACCAAAGGGTGGCTTTTTGAACAAAATAGCATACAAAACATGTTTTGAGTTACTTCACCTTTTTTTGGTTAAGTGCATTACTCCACATGTGTTCATTCATAGTTTTGATGCCTTCAGTGAGAATTTCCCGATGTAAATGGTCATAAAAATAAAGACAACACGTTGAATGAGAAGATGTGTCCAAACTTTTGGCTTGTACTGTGTGCCACGTATTTGCTCTAATGTTACGAACACTACTGATTTATTTTATCCTGCTACGTTACAGTGTTTAAAAAGTGCTCCTCTTCAACGGTTGAGTTTGTTAGAAAGCAAAAATGACTATTTTAGCTGGATTCATGTGTGAGCACAAGTCATTTTTGTGTACAATTATTTTTGGTTTTAGGTGCACCTCCATTGTGAGTGTGTAACATTTGTATTAATGGGTTACAAAGTGAATTAAAAATTGTATAATAAGCTATTATCTTGTCTTTACTATTAGATGGGACATAACTGATCAAACTAGAAGCTAATGATGGGTATATCAGAGCATCCTGGTGCAATAAGCCATTCATTTATGCATGACATGATTAGTCAACTATTAAAATAGTTGTCTGTGGCAGCCCTAGAGTGAGCAAATGAGATTTAAAATAAGACAGAAAACACTGTTCTGTATTAAGTGAACACTGAGGGAAGAAGGATGAGTGGAAGAGTCCGCTCTGACCTTCCTTCGAGTTATACAAGGACACTGGTCTCTGGCCAAAGGCAGAAAAGCAAATCTGAGAAATCCCAGTGAAATATAACTGTTTCACCCTCTACTGGAGATGCAGAAGCAAAAATGCCATGTCAGAATATTATTCACACTCTTGTAATAAGGGGTAAATTTGTTGATTTAAAATAATGTATTAATAATTACAAATCTGAACACAAAAACTACAACAAGTGCAAGAAAAAATACCTTTTTGTGTGTGCAAAATCAACAAATATGCTAAGTGTGTGTGTGTGTGTGTGTGTGTGTGTGTGTGTGTGTGTGTGTGTGTGTGTGTGTGTGTGTGTGTGTGCGCGTGCACATGCGCGCACCCATGCAGGTTGCTTGGATCATGTGTGCCTTTCACAGCCAGAGCAGCGAAGCTCTAAAGACCAAAAGAGGAGCTTTTAAAGCAGTTATTGACTTCTGTCTCTTCGGCTGACCACCACCCTTGTCCTCGTGCCCAGGTTGCTTAGCTACAGAACTGCGGTTCACCCTCACCTGACAGACGGGTCAAAATGCTGCTCAGTCTATCCAACCATCCTCCTTCCTACATCCTCCTGCCTCCACGACGCAGACAGAAAAACTCAGACACATCATCTGAATTAATGTTTCATAAATCAATAAATTGCTGTTTCACTCATCCTGGGCAAACAAACATTATTACAGACTTTAAGAAGCAGAATCCCTGTCAAGAAAATGGAGAGCCTTTACATTTCTGCTGCTATTTTAGATTTGCAAACAAAATGGACTGTGCAGAATATTGTATGGATTTTTTTATTTGTCTTTTCTAGTAAAATAAACCAGAGCTGGAGTGCAACAGCCTCATCGTGCTTACCGAATACGAGTTAACGATCTCTGTGACAAACAACAATTACATAAGGGTTTTCTTTCATATATTTTATTATAATTACTTCATAACAACTTATTTAATAGCATTTTGTACCAACAAAAGATACTTTCAGACACTTTTCTTCAGCATTAATCACTTAGCTTTCTACTAATTTGATGCAGTTTGAGGATTGTTTGTTTCTGAAAGTTAGTAAGCGGCTAAAGTGGATGAGTGGGTTCAGCTTTCTCCCACATAACACAGAGAAGAAATTGTCAGGCATGGTCTCCTGACCGTGGCAGCAGAGCACGTCAGCGTTGTAAAGGGAAAACAATGAGCCATTAACATTCAACAAGTTTCGTTCCACTCCTCCTCATTCCACCTTTGCATGTGCGTGTGTCTATGTAGACGGGGAGAGGGCTGAGACTGCCTGTTACTGTCAGCTGGATTAAATTTAAAAAACAGATTTATTCAAACAAGCTATAAAAAAAACAACAGAGAAAGCGAGCGTGTTGCCTTAGGGAGGAGGGGAGTGACAGCAAAGTGACTGAATAAAATAAGATTTTATCTTCTGTGGCAGCACATGTAAGGACAAGCTGAAAATGTTTAGTTTAGGCACACAAATGCACATTAGTAATGAACACTAAGGTGTGAAAATACAATCCCTTTTCATATTTTTGCACCATGGAGGAGTTAAACTTACACAAGCCTCATTTGTCTAGCCTGCTCCCTGATTTATGATGCCCCGTCTCAATCCTGCCGGGACCTGGGAAAACCAGAAGCGGCCACCTTCAACAAAAGCCTGCCAAAGGTTAGCGCTTAGGCCTACGCTGCCTTTGTTCATTCCACCATCCTTATAATCACACATCTAACATTTTCCTTCATGCTTGTCAGCCTCCGTCCATGCCAACGATCCGGTCCCAGCATCACACACATTCCCATGATAACTACATGTGTGGACATTATTCTTCAAGTGCCCCCTTACATACATGTCGCTCGGTAAAGGTCACACATTCAGAGCTGGACAGTGTGATAGTGCCTCTCGCTTTGATAAACAACTGGTGGCAAATGAGGCAGCGTATAAATCAGAGGAGCGAGACAGTCACGTTTCTACAGGAGGAGGTGGATGTAGTTGCAACAACAGAATAAGGTTTCCAGCCGTCGGCATTTAAGGCTCACTGCCGATACGTGAAGTGAGCAGCCAGCACCATGTCTAGTGACAAATTGTACAGGGTAAGGACTAATTGCTACTAATATGTTTATTTTACAACAGTAGTTATCATAAGAACATCTTCTGGGCTCAGAAGCAGCTGCTTGACTTGCCAAGTCCGCCTTTTTCCACAGTGCCAGCCTCGCTGTGCCGAGCAGACTGTTTGGATGATGGGTTCATCCCAGGATGTTAGCTCATTTCTACATGTATCATCAAGGTAGCTTATCTGCAAACCTCAAACCCCCGCTTCCGGTCGGTAACAAGATGGCGCCCGTGCTTGGCTTAGCCGCAGTCAACGGCCACTTTTTCAAACTTTTCTCCACTAACCTCCTGTTTTCCACCTTGCTCCTGTCTGCGATCCTCTTCAGTAGTGTCCCTTCTACCATCTCCTATGATCGCCAGACTCTTTTGTCCTTTGGTTCGTTCACGATCGCCCAAGATGCACAGGGGACGTACCTCCCTGTTTGTTTATCTGAGTGATGCACTGGCCCAGGGCCAAACGACGATTCCAACCAGGGCGCCTCCAGCTAAGTTTATCTGGTCCCGGGAAAACGTCGGAGGAAAAGAGGTAAGTGAGCAGGAATCCAGGTGAGAATAAGACTTCTCTTAAAGCGTGGTTTATCTAGTAAACATCAGCGTGATCTTCTAGCTTCTTGTTCTTTGTTTGGCGACTTGAGCGCCACTTCCGCATTCCCGCCAGGCCGCGTTGCGGCGCGGTTTCTCCATCAAAGTTTTTTAAGGTCGGTTTATCCTCATTCCTCAGTGGTTTCTCCTCCTGTTCCCTCCATAAGTAGTTTTTATAAACACCGTGGATCTAACCCTACTAATTTACGTCCACTAACTCCAGCTGTTTCTGTAGTTTCTGATTCCTCCTCCTCACTCAGCATGGCCCTATTGAACACCCACTCTGTTAACAATAAGTCCTTCCTGCTCAATGATTTAATTTTCTCTAAAAACCGGGATTTTCTGTTTCTGACTGAAGTTTGGCAGCAAACATCTGATTATTCTGGTCTGATTGAACTCTGCCTGAGTGGTTATTCTTTTCTTAGCCAGCCCCTGGGTTCTGGTTGTGGTGGAGGCCTAGCTGTTGTTTCCAGAGACCATCTTCCATGTAGCTCTACAACCTCTTGTCACTTTGCTTCCTTTGAACTGCAGCTGATTAAAGTCGGGTGTAAGGACCCGTTCTACTGTGCTGTGGTCTATCGTCCACCTGGTCCAAACAGTTCTGTCCTGCAGGAGTTTTGTGACTTCCTATCCTCCACTGTGAAGCTGTCCAGACTGGTGATTGTTGGTGACTTTAACATCTGCGTTGATGATCCCTCTGACCACTTTGCCATGAATTTCTCCAGCCTTATGGACTCCTTCCGCTTTACCCAGCATGTTTCTGGCCCCATACACACCAGGGGGCACACTCTAGACCTTGTTTTTACCCTGAGTCTAAATGCTGACAGTGTTTGTCCTGAGGACGTTTATATTTCAGATCACCATTGCATTTTCTTTAACTTGTCAGTTTCTGCGTCCCCACCTCCTGCTCGCTGTATGGTCAGTTCTCGTTTTCTTAATGAGAGCACAGCTAGCAATTTTTCTGCTTTTAATCCACCCTGTTCTTCTGATAACGAGCCAGATTCCTTAACTTCTCAGTTTAACGAGAACTGCCTCTCCATTCTGGACAATATCTGTCCTGTCAGAACCAGATCAGTTCCTGCAGTGAATCATACTCCCTGGTTTAATGACAGCATTCGCAGCCTAAAGCGCCAAAGCAGAAAAATTGAGCGCTCGTGGAAGAAACCCCATCTGGGCTGGGCATAAGTAATTTTACAACATTGGTTTAAATAGCGCCAATGACGAGACGCGGTGACTGGAGTGGCTCATGGAGCTGTGCTGCACACACACACACACACACACACACACACACACACACACACACACACACACACACACACACACACACACACACACACACACTCACACACATACACACACAGATTCAATAAGTGCACGCTGCGCAAACTCCGGCGTTGCGCTGCACTGCGCCGCGCTGTCAGACTTAAGGCAGAAATGAGCACTGCCTCCTCCGTGATGAAAACAACTTTTATAACAACATTTTTCATTCAAGGTCAAATTAAGATATTAGCTTATATTTGGGAATGACGTATGAAATTCGAGTCTGCTCCAGCCAGTGACTCCTCATGAGCCTGACCACAAATCATGTCATTGCAGCATTTGTTATTCCAGTCCGCGTGGCAGCGGATCGCAGATTCAGCCACACCATAAAACAGCAATAAGTTGGTCTGAGGCAAAAGTGAACCTCATGGCTAATGCTTTTCCATCTTTTCCCCTATAGACATTTGATTACGCACAAGTAAGTGATCAGCTCAGGTTTACGCAGAGCAGAAGGAAGGAGAGCGCTCTGGCCACAGGTTAAACGTTCCTACTTTAAGAAAACCATTAAATTGCATTTTTTTAATGTGCTACCTGGGCACTCTAAATATTTATTTAAAATTAAATCAAAGGAAATTGTAATGGTATTGAATGTTTATTAATTACTACTTAAAAAATGAAAGTGATGGGGAAAATGGTCGATCATGTTTTTTAACTCTGTCTGTCAAGTGACTGTTTAGCTTGACGTCTGATATATATACAGGTGCTGGCCAGTAAATTAGAATATCATCAAAAGGTTGAAAATATTTCAGTAATTCCATTCAAAACGTGAAACATGTACATTATATTCATGCAATGCACACAGACCAATGTATTTCCAATGTTCATTACATTTAAATTTGATATTCATAAGTGACAACTAATGAAAACTCCAAATTTGGTATCTCAAAAAATTAGAATATTCTGAAAAGGCTGAATATAGAAGACACCTGCTGCCACTCTAATCAGCTGATTTACTCAAAACACCTGCAAAGGCCTTTAAAAGGTCCCTCAGTCTTGTTTTGAAGGCACCACAATCATGGGGAAGACTTCTGACTTAACAGCTGTCCAAAAGACAATCATTGACACCTTGCACAAGGAGGGCAAGACACAAAAGGTGATTGCTAAAGAAGCTGGCTGTTCGCAGAGCTCTGTGTCCAAGCACATTAACAGACAGGCGAAGGGACGGAAAAAATGTGGTAGAAAAAAGTGTACAAGCTCTAGGGATAACCGCACCCTGCAGAGAATTGTGACGACAAACCCATTCAAAAATGTGGGGGAGATCCACAAAGAGTGGACTGCAGCTGGAGTCAGCGCTTCAAGAACCACCACGAGGAGACTCATGAAAGACATGGGATTCAGGTGTCGCATTCCGTGTGTCAAGCCACTCTTGAACAAGAAACAGCGCAAGAAGCGTCTCGCCTGGGCCAAGGACAAAAAGGACTGGACTGATGCTGAGTGGTCCAAAGTTATGTTTTCTGATGAAAGCAAGTTCTGCATTTCCTTTGGAAATCAAGGACCCAGAGTCTGGAGGAAGAGCGGAGAAGCACAGAATCCACGTTGCATGAGGTCCAGTGTAAAGTTTCCACCGTCAGTGATGGTGTGGGGTGCCATGTCATCTGCCGGTGTTGGCCCACTCTGTTTCCTGAGGTCCAGGGTCAATGCAGCCGTCTACCAGGAAGTTTTAGAGCACTTCATGCTTCCTGCTGCTGACCAACTTTATGGGGATGCAGACTTCACCTTTCAACAGGACTTGGCACCTGCACACAGTGCCAAAACCACCAGCACCTGGTTCAAGGACCATGGTATCCCTGTCCTTGATTGGCCAGCAAACTCGCCTGACCTTAACCATAGAAAATCTATGGGGTATTGTGAAGCGGAGGATGCAATACGCTAGACCCAACAATGCAGAGGAGCTGAAGACGACTATCAGAGCAGCCTGGGCTCTCATAACACCTGAGCAGTGCCACAGACTGATCGAGTCCATGCCACGCCGCATTACTGCAGTTATTGAGGCAAAAGGAGCCCCGACTAAGTATTGAGTGCTATACATGCACATTCTTTTCATGTTCATTCTTTTCAGTTGGCCAACATTAGAGAAACAAACATTTTTTCATTGGCCTTTAGAATATTCTAATTTTCTGAGATACCAGATTTGATGTTTTCATTGGTTGTCACCTATAAATATCAAATTTAAATGTAATAAACATCGGAAATACATTGGTCTGTGTGCATTGCATGAATATAATGTACAAGTTTCACGTTTTGAATGGAATTACTGAAATATTTTCAACCTTTTGATGATATTCTAATTTACTGGCCAGCACCTGTATATATATATATATATATATATATATATATATATATATATATATATATGTATGTATGTATTTATAGTCATGCCCTGATGTGGGGGCTGGGGGGTGCGTCGACATGGTAGGGACATAGAAGGGGGTGCGCGGCTAAATAAGTTTGGGAGCCGCTGATTTAGACAGACAACCTGAAGTTAATTCTTTAATGAGGACCCTCTATTATAAACTCCTAATTACCAACAAACCTTTACTTATTTTGCAGCTGAGGATCAACTCCTAGAATCTGCTCAGGAAGATGTACGGAGCGGTGACAGTAATACACCTCTCAGCTCCCACCCTCTCTTGATATCTGACTTGTCTGAAAAAGCAAAAACTTTTGACAGACATCCACACCTGGCCCCACAGATTTCCTCCATAATAAACTGTAGCTTAATATCACACCCTTATACTCTTCACAGTGGTGCTGACATGAGCTGGAGTGAGAAATAAAGACATCCTAATAAAAATCTTTCACCCGTCTCACCCTCAGATTAACATTTTAAATTATAATTTTAACAAGAACCAATTAAGCGAGTTCTTCTAAAGCCTCCAGGGGATATTGTGATTTCTGAAGACATAAAAGGTTGCTTTGAGACAAAAAAATATTTGTTTTTATTACTCAACAGAGGCCTAATATAACATCTTATCTGTAAACTCTGTCATAAGAGCTCTGACGAAAGACACACACTGTGCACTCAAAAGCTGCTCATCGCACGAGAGCACACAAACATGCACTATTAAACATGGACTTTTGCACATAAACAAGAATGGGGCAAACATTACTCGTTAAATCCAATTAACCCTTTGCTCTGATCTCTTCAATGCATCCCTGCTCCATCTTGTAACACCAGATCCTCCCGCCATTTCATTAGCACACACACACACACACACACACACACACACACACACACACACACACACACACACACACACACACACACACACACACACACACACACACACACACACACACACACACACGCGCGCGCGCGAATCCTCACCATTCGAACCCAGTCACAACCCTGCTAATGCACATCCTATAATCAAATCCACCAATCACTGTATTCCGTGCAAAGGCCCGTGTCACATGACTAACTGCACATTAGCTCAACGCTTGCTTGGAGTTAGCGCTGTCATTTAGCACTAATGTGATTCGAGAGTATCTTTTTTTTTCTTTAATGTGATTTGGGGAGTCTAAGCTCTGGCTTCTACGAGTCTAGCGCTAAACCCCTGGTGGGCTAGGCTAATCAGTTTCCAACATTTCTGAGGGAGACAATGATCCCGGTGTTAGCTCTGGCTAATGACAAGCTAACACAATCAGCGTAGCCTCCCTAGAGGTGAGCTCAGAGCCAGGGCCCAGCCTTGCCCCACCTCCTACAGGCTCCTCATCCACTTTCCTTACATTACTATGGAGGCTAATGGCCTCTTATTAGGAAGACAGATGGAACATGAATGGAAAGAGATTCTATGCCCTCTTGAGTTACAATTATGTGTTGGATATGAGTTACATTCATGTCCGTTTAAATTTAAAATTCATATCCTGCTTATCATTTTTATTCCAAGTTAACATCGGTTATCAGGAATAAAGGTTAATTACTCATTCATCACTTTAAATGCTTTGGCTTGTCTCCATGTCTTGTTTCTTAATGCAACAAAAAGTTACCTGTTAAAAATACATAAATGTTTTAAACACCTTGCTGCTTGATTCAGGTTTAGGCATGTATGTAAAAAAACACTCTTTTTAAAGTTAAATTCTCAACTAGCAAGAGTTCTTTCAAGAATCACCATGAGATGATCAGAATTATCAGTGAACCACATCATCAACATCGGCTAATGGGCCACACTAATGTGGTTTTGATTGAAAGATGTTGGTTGGAATGAGGCTAGCGTAATTCAATAGCATAGCCAATGGTGCATGAAAACATGTTACCGCATCACTACACGCAAGATCAAAACATACATGATGACAAAAAAGGTTTAGGTTGTAAAATTGATGAAATAAATGAAAATTAAAGACTGCTGCCCTGTGAGTGATAGTCTCACAATATTGTACCTGTTAAAAGCAAACTGTGGTCTAGCTTGTTGACACAATGCTTCATCACGTTTGAGTGCATGAGCATGTTTGGATTAAACACTATTCTCTTTAATTGCCAAACAACTCTTCGTTTTGACAAAACACTAAATCTGAATGTTACGACTACAAAGTTTAGCAGCTCCCAAATCTCAAATTAACTTTCTGTGACATTTCTTAATTACTTCTCGAAAACCTGATACTTCTCTGCAGCCTTCACCTCACCCCATCTGTTGTTATCAGTTATGTGATTTTCAGATCCTCACCAGGCTTTTAGTCGTTGAGTGGAATCAAGCTTTAGAAAGAAGGATGGCCACACTTTATAGTTACTTTTTAACTTACTGGTGAGCTGGGATCGAGCGATATTACACTTACTTGAATTTGGCATTGACTTGGTCAGCAGCTTTGCGGTAGTTCTCAGTGGTGACCTTGTAGAACTGAGCGCTCTGCAGAGGCAGACAGAAGAAAGTCTGAGTGAGGGAAATACACAGACATGATTCTTGCTAATGTGAAAATATAGATTGAAACTCATTATATAAAAACAACACATTGCAGCAGCATTTCAGATGTTTCTGCGCAGTTCATATTTTGATGTAGTGCTACGTTCAGTGCAGTATATTCAGCTCCGCTTCATCTCTCAAATCTCATTAAAATCTAATGGAGATGGATATTACCAGCAGATGGTTGGGTTTCCTGTGCACAATGCACTTTTCAAGTGAACAATAACTTAAAGAGAAAAGGGGTTGCAAAGAAAAAAAAACTATTGCACTATATTTTACTCTGGTTGTGCAACTTGTGTGCAAGTGTGAATTATGATGTTTGTGTTTATCGTCTCACAAAAGACTACTGTAATAACAGAGAGCAAACCGGGAAGGCCACAAGGTCACTTGTCAACAATGTACAGACCCATTGGTCAACCCCCCCTGGTGACCTGTAGCAAATGAGCCCAAAGCAGGACCACTCAAACTAAATTACCTCCTCAAACACAGACATACACCCCTGCTCCTAGACCATTTAAACAACTTCAGAAAGATCTGTCTCGTCACCCTCCAGTGGCTGTTTATAATTTATATTTATAATCACACTGTGAGAGGTTGCAAAGAATGACAGATAGCTCGACTGAATGGTACACAATAACAGATGGGGGGATTTTTACAAATGTTTCTGCCGAGGATGGCAAAGTAAAATACTTTAAATTCTAAATCTTAATATGGCTATACTTAGGGATGGGTACCAAATTCGGTACTTTTTAGGGTACCGACCGAATTCCATAGTACCGACCGAGCACCAATTCACGTCATTTCAAACGGTGCCTCGTTTCGGTACCCGTCCTTCATAACGAGAACTTGCCTAGACAGCTGCGCATGCGCAAGAGCGTTTTGTCGTCGGTCGCTGCGAGCCAGTTGTAAACAGAGCAGCATGGTAGAAAGAACGCATCTTCATCTGCTCCGGTAGGTAAATATAATTAGCTTGATATGTTAGCTTCCGTTTCGCTAATGGTGCGTTCGCTTTCTCCTCGGAACTCTGAATTCCCGACTAGAAGAACATGAACGCGCTCTAAAGTTTGGCTTCACTTTACTAAATGCGACGGGTGAAGACGAAACCAGTGACAACGATCTAAGTGTGAGGCATCATCGTTTTAATCTGCTCCAGCAGCTAAATAAACTGTTTAAGATAACGTTAGCTTGGTATGTTAGCTTCCATTGCTACCATTGTTATCAGCTAATGGTGTGTTCGCTTTCTCCTCGGAAATTCTAACTTCCCAGTAGGAAAAATCTAATGAAAAAAGACGGCAAAAGGAATGAAGATACACAGTAAATTTAGTTCACAGTAAAGATGTTTGCTTCAGTTTAATTATCAGCTTATAAAACTACAAGGACGAAGTTAAAATACAAACAGTTGAATGTTATTTATCGTGATATTTATCAAATACTGTTATATATTGAGAAAAATATATATTTAATTATAAAAGAGAATTAAAATAATAAACACTCAAAAGTATCGAAAATTGGTACCGTTAAGTACCGGTATCGATTCGTAGGTACCGGGAATTAGTACCGAATCGATTCAAATGCCAACGGTATACCCATCCCTAGCTATACTCTCTGAAATGGTCAGTCCTTTAAAAAAACTACAGTCTATAATGTGCAATAGATGCAATACAAAATATAAGCATTAAAGTTGTAAAATTACATTTGATGGCACCCAAATGCTTTTATACATTACATTTAAAATAAGTGCAATCTAGAAACAGTAACATGCACATGAACGTGTCCTAATGTCTAGCTGCGTGTTTTGCACAAAATGTTCAAATCATATTGTAATATAATATAGGTATTTATGGCTATGGTAATAGCTAAAATAATGGCCAGACCAACAGGAAGTCTAAAATTAGTGTTTTTAAAACAACTAATCATAATCATTATAAATTATTCAGCTGATTCATCAAACTTATTTATGAGAAATAATTGACCCTACAATCAACCTGCAGACATTCCAAATACACAATAAAGGTGACAAATTCATGCTTCTTGGTGCTGCCTGCTTTGACGTCATCTTCTTGCTGGGCAGACATTCATCATAGTTCAGCATGGATCAATAGGAATGAACTGCGCTGCTGAACAGATCGATAGTCATGCGTTATAGAGGTAAAAGAGGATGGGACACGGCACTGACAAAAGGTCTGATACCAATTTGAGTCCTCTTCATTTGGATAGACACTTTTACAGACGAACCACGATGGATTGAAAGTACTTCACTTGCTCAGAGTGCAGAGTTTCAGAAGTCATTCACACTGTTTTGTAAAACATCAATATGCATGCTGCTCCCAGTCTGTCCATGAAATACGCAGGCTCAGTTGTGAGTTCTCAGTCAGGAGGTAAACTGGATTTGAGAAATTAAAGTATTGTCAGTGTGTTTACGCAGATTGATGAGGAAATTTACAACAAATACTGAAACTGTTGGGGGTGAGAATGAAAGTTTACTTCATCAGCCAATCCTCATCGTTCCCTGAATGAAAATCAGTTTCTAAAACAGATGAAGGAGTATTAGCAGGTTTGGTGGAGTGGTAACAACATGACCTGAAAAACAAGTAAGCAATCCAGAATTACAAAGAAGGGTTTAAAACAGAGGCTCAGTCAAAGAGGAGTAAAATAAGCAGAGATTTTGGGGGACGCTAAAGAGGCGAGAATAAGACCTGTCCTGGGTTCTGAGACTAACCCACTGGAAGAGAAGGAGAGACGGACCCAGCGAGGCTTGGGTCCCTGTCTGGAATACTAAGTATAAGGTAATAACACCTGCCTAAATGGCAGCGCTGGTACTAATCAGCGCACTAATCCACCTGAAAGGACAAAGGGGTTGTGTGTGTGTATGATTGCAGACCTTTTTAAAATACATGTGCACTAGAGTTCTCACACAAAGCTAGCATGTGTCGACACAAGCTGAAAATGTACACGCACCCTGGCGGTTGGATATAAACAGGGTCACCAGCAGAGAAAAGTGTAATTTGTGTGATTACTGAGTGGCCTCAATTGTGATGTCCTGCTGTTGTCCCAACTGATTTTGAGTAGCCTTGACCTTTTTTTAGCCCAGACAAGACAGGCCAGTCTGAAAACATTCCCTTTAAGTGATCGCAGTGGCAAAACACAACCACACAGTGTTCCCTCGAAGAAACAAATGTTTTTACCACTGTTTGAGGTTGAGCTATGCAATGTCATTGGATGAGCAACATCTTGCAGCAACAAGAACCTAGCAGAGTCATTACCTCTGAATGCAATAAAGCATCTATCACCTCTTGGAAGAAATGGATTCTGTTTATGTTCACACCATTTAGTGTCTTTGCCTTCCGCGAGGATTTTAGCTCATCTGGAGAAAAACAAAACGCCAGTAAAAGGGGCGTCAAAGACAGATTAAGTCATTAATGCTAATGCACTGCAGCAATGTGGAGAAGATAAAAGTGGCACCCTGGTACAGGCTCCAGCTGAAGTTAGAGAAATATCTTGGAAATTGTAACGACTAAAACAAATAACTCAACACACTGATGGCTTCTCTCTCCAAGCTGCTGCTGAGCTGAAGGGCCCTAGGAGCCCCACTATGACCACCATTAGGATGAAGGAAATGAGGCTTCTGCTGTGTGACTCAGCAGAGAAGCATACGATTAATTAAACAAACCAGAGTTACTGTTTTGAAGTTTAAGCATTTTCTTTTGCTTTAAGAGCCAATGTGAGGAGTCGAAGACGTGACACCAAGCAGTTAAGACAGCTTCAGGTAAGTTAATGGGTCTTTTGGCCGATTTTTTTGTGCATTGGTGGGCAAAAGTTATAACTTTATCTTACCAAGAGAACCTGCTGAATGGTCCCAGTTTGGAGAAATGGTGTCTATGTGCTGCAGGACTAGATGTGTAACATCACAGACACGTAAGTCCCCGTAAGCTTAACAGCGCATCCCCACACACACAAGGTTACATAATCACTGGAGAATGGCAAGATCACATGTGATTTTGCACGTTCACACAATAACAAGCAAAGAGAAAGACAAGAGAATGTATCCAAAAGGCCTGTGGTTAATTTTCTGTTCTTTTTACCCCAGCTACGAAGGTGTCACATTCAATTAGGGATGGGTACCTTTGACATTTGAATCGATTCGGTACTAATTCCCGTTACCTAGGAATCGATACCGGTACTTAACGGTACCGATTTTCGATACTTTTGAGTGTTTATTATTTTAATTAACTTTTATAATTAAATATATATTTTTCTCAATATATAACAATGTTTGATGAATATCACAATAAATAACATTCAACTGTTTGTATTTTAACATCGTCCTTGTAGTTTTGCTGATAATTAAACTGAAGCAAACATCTTTACTGTGAACTAAATTTACTGTGTATCTTCATTCCTTTGGCCGTCTTTTTTCAATTGATTTTTCCTACAGGGAAGTTAGAATTTCCGAGGAGAACACGAACGCACCATTAGCTGATAACAATGGTAGCAATGGAAGCTAACCTATCAAGCTAACATTATCTTAAACAGTTTATTTAACTGCTGGAGCAGATTAAAACAATGATGCCTCACACTTAGATCGTTGTCACTGGTTCCATCTTCACCCAATCACCCGTCGCATTTAGTATAGTGAAGCCAAACTTTAGAGCGCGTTCATGTTCTTCTAGTCGGAAATTCAGAGTTCTGAGGAGAAAGCGAATGCACCATTAGCGAAACGGAAGGTAACATATCAAGCTAACGTTATCTTAAAGAAAAAGTCAACCCCTACCAGAGTCTAACTCCACTCCCACTTCATGTTTGAAAAATGCAACACATGCTGTTGCCTGGCAGACCGAGGGGGCGGAGCTGCAAACAAATACACACACACTCAGGCTCTTGACAGCATTGTGACATCATAATGTACCAGTTTACATCATAGCATACTTCTTAGCCAATAGCGGTGGCAGATTTAAATTAAAATACAGTGCAGAGTTTTTACCTGACAACGGCACAACACTGCCAGTTTTAGGCAGAATATTTAAATTTTAACTAAGATGCACTAAGTGCCAAATTATTGACGACACGTGTCTGCAGCACGATTAGACACTCGTTTATTTAGTTTATCAGCAAAAAAAAGTTTATTTGGGGGTGACTTGCTCTTTAAACATTTTATTTACCTACCGAAGAAGATTAAGATGAGGATGTCTCACTTAGATCATTGTCGCTGGTTTCATCATCACCCAGTTACCCCTCACATTTAGTGAAGTGGACCCAAGCTTTAGCGTGCGTTCTTTCTACCATACTGCTCTGTTTACAACTGGCTCGCAGCGAGCGACGACATAACGCTCTTGCGTATGCGCAGCTGTCTTGGCAAGTTGTCGTTATGAAGGACGGGTACCGAAACGAGGCACCGTTTGAAATGACGTGAATCTGTGCTCTGTCGGTTCTATGGAATTCGGTCTGTACCTTAAAAAGTACCAAATTCGGTACTCATCCCTACAGTCAATTGTGTTTTTTTTTTCTACTAGCTAGGCAAAAGAAGAACTGCACACGTCTTTATTTTGAAAGTTGTCTAATGCTTACATTGCTCCTGTGTCTGACTTCCTGTATGGCCTGATCTGAACTGCTGAGCTTGACATGTTCTGGAAGTGTATCACAAAAAAAATAGACCCAAAGCTTAAATTAAGCAGAGGTGGGATACATATATCTGTGGCTATTAGCTGCGTATTATGCCTTGTGGACGTTACACAGCACTTAATTAAATGTCCTCTATAATAAATTTGACCGTGACATGCATCCAGTGGAAAGCCAGGGTTTTGATCTAACCGATGGTAAAAATGCAGCTAAAGCCAAGGTGGATTGCTGCTTAAAATGGCTTCAATCTCCTAAACTAATCTTCATTTGCTCTATAAACATATTCCAAAACAAACCGTATGTTTATTTCGTACAAACCATTGTGGGTTCTAGGGCTGCTCAATTAATCGAATTTTAATCACGATTACGATCTGAGTTTTGGACGATTATAAAAAACAAAACAAGCCGATTATTTGCTCCTCCCGCTTGCGCTGCCCTGAGTTACAAATGAAGCGCTCCTCCACAGTGTTGCCAACTTAGCGACTTTGACGCTATTTCTAGCAGCTTTTCAGACCCCCTTCTTGACTTTTTAATCCTAAAAGTACCTGGCGAACATCTCAGAAACATCTCTGGTAACCCTTAGCTACTTTCTGGATAACTGTCGTCGACATTTCCTGCAAGTTAGCTAAACACTCCGCCTGTGCTCCGGACCGTTCTTCACAACATTAGGAAAGGGAATGATGCAGTGATGTGTCGGTCGCTAAAGAAACGGCTCTCGGAGCCGGCTCCCTGTTGGAGTAACCAGAGTGAGTGACACACACCGCACCTGCGGACTCCTGAGCCACTAAAAACAGCTAAATGTGCGCGTGCAGCGTGCTAAACACACGTGCAGCTTGCCCCGATTGCTGTGAGACCGGGTTGGGGGGTGGGGGGTGCAGCTGTGGTTGGGACAATTATTACATTAACTGATGGACCTGTAAATAAATAGTTTATAAATAAGGTAGAAATAAGTTCCTCACGCTGATAATTAATAACTAATCTCTCTGAGGACACGGTGCTAGTGCACTCTCCTACAGCACCTTGACACGACTCAGTAAATGTTACGCAACATTTTGTGAACATCAATTTATTTGCATTTATTTGTTATAAATGCCACTGTATAATTCTTGCTGTCAGTATTTGCAAGATATTGGTATTTGGGTCTGTACTGGTTAGACTTAAATGAGTTAAACCAAGGTCTATAGCCCTTGGGTCATAGACTATGAGCTATAAGTATATTGGTCTTTTTATACTGGGAATCAGGAGTTATTTTAGTGATCATCTTGTTTCTTATTTTTGTCCTGATTATGCCCTGAGCAGTTTTATGACTGAATAAAAACAAATAAAATCAACATAAATTGAAAAATCGTCCTAAATAATCGCGATCTCAATTTCAGTCATCATAATCGTGATTATTATTTTTGCCATAATCGAGCAGCCCTAGTGGGTTCTATGATGTTAACTCGTTCTCAGACCTCGGTGAAATAAGCCCAGTGATGGATGACTAACACTTCTAAATGTTTTTTAAGGACCAAACCAGTGACCTTACATTTAAAGGACAACCCACCTCCCTCCTGAGCAACAGCTGCCACTGAGCTTTAGTCCCACAGAATCTCATCATGCAGCCAAAACAGGAAACGGTAGGAAACATCTAACAGTAGAAAGCATTGTTGTATTTTTATTACTCTCGTCATGGTGATTACATTTGTAGCCTCAAACTGAGAAAATATACAAAAATAATGAAAAATTGCTAAAAAAAATGTATTGTTTTTCTCTCCTTCTAGCATTCATGCTGTTGAACAATAGCAACAATACTTCCACACCTGTCCTGGAAAAGAGAGGAATAACGAAATGATGGGTAGAGCGAGTGAGGAAGCTAGTAAATCAAAGGCACAGAGACAGAGATGGAAGGCATTACTGTTTTTTTAAATCTCTCTCGCGAGCTTTTCTTACTTTCACAGAGCTGCGGAACTTTGCTATGAGATGGCAATTGCTGCTGTGATTGTCCTCCATAGGAGAGCAGAAAAATCCAATTTCATTGATATACAAGAAAAGAAGAACGACGGACATGAGAGAACAAAATCTTTCCTGGAAAATAAAGAAATAGGGGCATGCAAGGGAGGGAAACTTTAGTGAAAAAAATCTGTAAAGAAAAAAAGATATATAAAGACAGATATGGAGGAGAGGGGGAGCAGAAAGATCGGTTTGGAGGGGAAAAAGAAACATCGGCAAGTTGATTGTTAAATATGAGATTGTTTTACAGCACGGCAGGTATTGAGTGAAAATTTAATAAATATATAGATATTGTTTTCAAGGGCTATTTGGTAGCTGTGAACCCAATGAACAGCAGCAGCAGAGGCAGTAGGCTGAGCTGTCTGGGAGCCTGGTGATGGCCTGTCACTGGAAGCCCCTCTGATGAATGACCATGTTGGATTGGAAGAGACATGTAATATATATCAGACTTACATTCTATCTCTCCCCTTCTAGCTCTCTTTTGGTCACTTTGCCACTTTTTGGCTGGTGTGCAAGCTGCTTTTTTTTGGGGGGGGGGGGGGGGGGGGGGGTCTAAGATCTAGCACTGAAAACAGTAAAAGGCCATGACATGTGAAGGAAGATTTCCGTTACCTAGCAAATGCAAACTCTAAATCAGCGTAATCACAAAGGGGACAGAAGGGGTTAATCTGAAAGTATATTGTCGGCTCTAACATGAAGACAGGGATTGTGTTGGTGCACACATCTGCAGTGATTTTAGCTTCCTTCTGGGGAAGAGCATGGGGAGAGAAAGGCTGGAATGTGAGCCAGAAGGGCAATGAGACAAAAAAAGAGATAAAAAATGGTTTAATAAACATATGGGATCGCAAGCAATGTGCCCACCGTTGATCATCATTTACACACAGCTGAGATGGGAGGTATGGTGCAAACAAGTCTTCCTTTCTTAATGCAAGTTTGGTGGACAGCGTGCCGTTTAATTCCTCAACTGAGTTGATAAATAAATAACAATTGTTCAATTTTGATATTCTTTCCACTGATTCACATTTCTAATTCCCCCTCCCTTTCTTTTCTACGGTTGTAGAGATCTTTCTGCCTTTTCTCCTCTTGTTCTCATTTGTGACATTTACTCTTTCTGCTGCTCCTCTGCCTCTTATTTTCATCCTTCCCTTGTTCTTATTCAACATCACATTCTCACAAATGTCACTTTATCATCATTCTTAGAGATAACTTCACAGGTGAAATCTGTTTAATTCCAGTGCGCGTCTCCTGCTATCCCGGTTTTGTTTTTTATCTCGTTAGAGTTTGAGTTAAATCAGTGTTTCTCTCTTTTTATCCCCGACTCCTGTCCCTGTTGTCCATCCATGGCTCTGAGTGTCTCTCTCTCAATCTTTCATTTCACTCTGAGGTGTGAAGGTGATTTGTTGACATTTTGATCTAAGGATTATTGACCAGAGGTCAGGATAGCTGATGGATGGTGAGTGCTTAGAGTCGATAGCGCTTCTGTTCATTGGGACTCATCACTTTTATTATCTGCACCAACATTTGCTTCTGTATGTGAAACAATCCAGGGATGTCACCATGTCATAAAGCTGAGGAAAAGGACTTTATGGATAGATGTTTTTACTGGCCGTGGTCTCATACATCTGCTTTGTCCTTCACTTAGGCCTAGTCCACACGTAGCCGTTTTTTTTAAATAGATATCCGCCCCTCCAAAAACTTGCATCCACACCACCTCGTTTTTAAAAAAAACTGTCCACACGTACCCGGATAAATACGTTTTTAAGGATATGCCAGACCTGTAGGCGGCAGTACTTGGAGAAGCCAGGTGCCGGGCAATAGCCGTTCTTAACCTCGTCCTTCGTCTGTGGTCTTCTGCAAGGAGCAGTAATTTCGCTTGTAAAAACAAACAAGCAAAAAGCGCTTGGACAGTTGATAAAGCGAGCGCAGCACTGAGGGCATCCATGATGTCGGCTAGTGTAAACACAGGTCGCACACGTGATGTCAGCATTTTTGTGTCGCGGAAAGTGACGTTGTGGACCCTAAAACTCCGGTTTTGTCTGTCCACACGCAGACACCCAAAACGGAGAAAACGCAGATCTTCACTTTGGCCGGAGTTTTTAAAAAGATCCGTTTTCGTGTGAAAAGACTCCGTTTTCGTGTGAATGACAGCCCAAAACGTAGAAAAATATCTACATTTTGGCAGATCCCCGGCTATGTGTGGACAGGGCCTTAGATCACAGCCTTATTATTATTTTAAAAAATCCAAAGATGAATTTAATTGACTGTGGTGTTAATAATGACTGATTTGGGTGAATACTAAATGATTTTAACTTATGTAAGAATTAAAAACAAAGCCAGATGTCGGTGCCCTTTTGTCCTTTTTACTCCACTATGGAGAAAATTTGACTTTTTGCTCCATCCAAAGGAGAACTCCTCCTTCACAGCGTGATTGTATAATTTTAAGGACACTGAATGAGGCATTATAGCCTTGCTGGGATACTTATGATCTCAGAACTGCATGAAGGCATCCTTTTTTACTGAGCTTTAAAAGGGCACTTGACCCCAATCCCCTGCCCTGCAGGCAAAGACCAGTATGGTGCTGTCATTTCAAGTGTGCTAATCATGGCAGCTGACCCTTGTCCAGATGTATAGGACTCTACTATAGCATGGAGCATCAGGGTAATGTTGTTCTCAGGCAAAGAGAGACACTCACTGGGATGAATAAGACTGAACTTTTTATCCTTTAAGCAGAGTAAGAAAGGTTCAAAGTTCAAGGGCAAAACAGGCTAAAACTGTTTAAGAAGTAATTAGAAAGAGCGAACAAGCCTATTTTATTGTATAGCACACAATATTGCATTAAAACATTCCTGAACGCAGTGTAAACAGCAAGTCGTCCTTCATTTATAACAACTTGGCAAAGAACCAAATGAAATAGTTTGTGAAGCTGAGTTAAAGACACTGACACATAAATGATTTGGATTTGGACTGAATAGAAAAAATACATTTAAGAAGTCTATTAAGTTAGTTTCTTACTCTTTCTTCCAGTCGGGCAACTTGTTCCCGGTAGAAAGCATCCTGCTTTTTCAGATCTGCTTCCTTTGCATCCAGCTGCTTGGCCTGAACACACAAATACACACAAAAGAGAACAAAAAGTTGTGTTTAGCAAAGGGATCAGTGACAAACTCATAAAAGAATACTTACTCAAGACAAGAATAAAACGTATTGGTATGAAGATAACTAAAGTTCATTTACTGTACAAAGTACTGAACCAGAAATGTGTACAAAGCTCTTTAGACGATGTTAGTTTATGTGTGGACGCCAAAAACAAGAGGCCTGATCAGCCCATGGCAGGTTCTTGATGTCCTCTTTTGTTTGTTTCTCAGCCAAACGATCAGCCCACAGAGATAAGATCATTTGTTGTTTCAAACAAGCGTTGTGTTCTGCCACATATATTTACCCAGACTACCTGTCTTCACTGTCCTCCCCTCTACCGTGACCTTCACTAAATGTATGGCGGACTTCTATGTGACACACAGGCTGGATAAGACCCAATAAATCACACCATCATGTTGTGAACGCGGACCAATGGCTAACCAAAACACTAACAGGTTACATGCTCTACAATCAACAATAATAAAATATTTAAGAAATGAAATCATGTTCAAATAAACAAAGATGGGAGCAAAAGCTATAATTTATGCTATACTGCAATGATTATCCAGGCAGCAGCATTTTACTTCTCTGGTAACACAACAGCAAGTAGAAAACTCCTCATCGACACCTCTATAGAAGCATTAGGAGGAAACAAGCTGTAAACGCATGTTTACAAAATGTGGATGCTGAAATAAACAAGCTGGCCAAAAGACAAATGTCTGAAATCAAAGATACTTTAAAGAAAAAGAAACCGTTTGTTGAGCAAAGACGATGGGAAGAAGTCTAGTGAGAAACTAGACTCACCTTCAGTTCAAACTCCTGAATCAAGAAAGCAATAAAAAGAAAATAAGAGCGTAACAGACAATGAAATTAGTTATTGTTTACGTAATCAGAGACCAGCCCATGAGAGGCTGGTTTTATACTTATAGCTCCTTCTCAGTTTACTTTCTTGTTCTCAAATGCCAAAAAATATTAAATGCACAACTGTACGTTACGGCAGTACACTGAAACAACGAGCAAAATACAACAATGGATGAAAAAATGCCCATTACCTCATCAAATCCTCTCTCCACTGATAACATCTGTGCTTTAGCTACTCAACACACTGCAGGGGAGACGGCATGCTCCATGCATTGTGATGAGAGGAGATGAGGGGTCTCAGAGAGGAGCGGTCCTCACATGAGCCGAGTGGAGGAAGTTTCAAAGTCAAGGGGATGCTCCAAGCTTGCCCATAACACAGGAGCCCTCACAAAGTCAAACACCTTCTTTATGGTGTCAGACGCAGCAAATAAAACAAACTCCAGGGCGATACTTTATCACACTCCTGACGCTACGAGCAAAAACCCACCAGGACCGAGGTGCTACCGTCTCTGGTGTCCTCAGCTCAACCTCACATAACCAACGACTGCTGTGGTCAAGCACTTTTCGTCACTATGAATCCTTTTAAGAGGTGCTTTTGTTCATCTAATGTTGTACAATGGCTTGGCGCAGCTGCACTGCATGATAGAATCAGGTAAAATTTATACCCAAATGACGGTGCTCGGTAAACGTGCCCTGAAGGATGCCTTTAAAAATGTGCAGTTACTACAGATGAGACCTGTTATTGATTCTGAGCCTGCAATCACGGCCTCTAGGATGGAAAAGTTTTCAAGAGACTGGATTACGTTGTCGTGGTGCCAGAAAACTGTCTCCCACCAACAGCTCAATTTAGTCTGAAGAGACAAGGGATGATGGGAAGAGGGGGGCATTGGCAGGGGGTTGCTATATTGTCACAAGGTGTCCAAACTCAATGTTACGCTGCTAGATGGTGACTAAAGACTTTGGCGTTGCAGGGAAAGACAAAAACATGCACACAAGCACAGTGAGGCAGACAATAGCTCAGACACTGATCTGTAACACACAAATCATCACATGCACACGCAGCAGCCTGAGCAGCTGTACCCACAGAGAGAGGGTGGGGAGATAAATGTGTGCTGATGGCACCACTAAAGGGGTCATTAAAAGAGGAGAGGTTGTGACAGAAATGTGTACCAAGGGATTTTCTTCTTTTATTCACTGTTGTGTGGGTCTCTGCATGTCTACATGCACATGCACCAGTGCGTGTGCTCAATTTCCATTTGAGCAGGTTGGCCCACAACCACAGATGCGCACACATATTATGTCAGGATTACTTTGCACTGATTAATCCCATTCAGCAGACTTTAAAGATAATCTAATCAAACTAAGGGCCAAACAATAGGACAGACTTCAGCACTGTCCATCCACCTTTTGTTCCCCTAATAAGGAGGCGGTCGTTGTTGAAGGAGGAGAGCTCGGGTATGGGCTGAGGGTGGAAGAGGAAAAGAAAGGAAGAATCAGACAAGAAAATGGAAGTGAACTTGAGGGAACAGAGAGACAAAGAGCAGAGACAATAAAAAGTGACTTATCAATAGAGGTGTCACAAAGGGGAAACTGGCTCTTTGGTGGGACATGAAGCATGGGTTAAGTCTGTTTTTTGTGAAATACATTTTCTCCTCACAGCAGCAAAATTCATCTGCAGACCAAGCGGTCACATTACCAGGAAACTTAGACTCAATCCATTTCTGCCCGTCCCTTCCTAATACAGTAGCTTACTGGCTGAGGGTGACACACATTGGGGAGTGAGACCACAGTGGTCAGATTAAACGAACCACTTAGGCTTGGTGATCGCCTCTGTGAATATCAATTAGCCAGCCGCTGAATAATTAAGGACAACTATGTTTTTTAATTAGCTGACTGCCGCAGTTTGAGCTGGGTGAAGGGACTGAGAACGAGGCGCAGGAGGAGGAGCAGGGAGGAGCTGAGGAGAGGAGGATGGAAGAGGGATGAGAACAGGTGGATTTAGCTGCGTCAGCCCTCCTCCCCTTAACTCTCACCCACTGGCTGTTCTCTCACTGAATTGCTCCCATATAGACTATTTTCTTTCACACCTGATTTTTTTCTTTCAAATGTTCTGACACTTGCTCTTTTTTTTTTTTTACTTTAAACCATTTTAAGAGACTGAAATAAAAATAACTCCTGTATGTCGGCAGTATTACAGTCTTTCCTTGGGCTACACACTGGGCTCTGCTAGAATAAAGACTTATTCTAAATACACTTGTACATTCTATTAGCGCAGTTCCTGCTGTTTGGACAAGCAGTAAACTGCACAACTAAAGCGAGGCATAATATTTGAAAGTTTTCTTTTTCATCAGTCGCCAACAGTGAAAAAAAATTGTAATTTCAGAAAGAACTGACAGAATTTCCTTACATATAGTTTTTCATTTCACACCTCAGTGATGAAATTCCTCTAATGTAATAAAATAAGATTCTCCTCTCTTTCCGTGTGCCTGCTAGATACTTATAAATCATGATAGGTGAAAACAATCTCGAGTTGTCATGATCAATAGAGCACAAATCAAATCTCATCACGTTCTTCTTCTGGCTCTTGGAGAGTACAGACGCTTTTTTCCTCCTCTCTTCCCTATCTTATCCCAAGGCTCTTTGTCTTTGGGTGTACGGCACTTCTGCATTTTTTCTGGAAACTGGAAATTATTAAAATGGATCTGGTCAGTTGGTCTCTCAACGCAATTGACAAAAATTTTTCAGTGATGAGAACGGGAGAAGGGGCTCCCGGTTGCCCCTCTGGGACAGAGCCAGCTGGGCATATCATGGACTCCTGGATACAGTGGAACCTGATCTGCCTCTCTCAAATGTCTGTAGAGGATTCTGAAGACGTCTGGATATTCGTGGTGTTGGTGTCAGCTGCTTTTCGGCCTGAGTGGTTACCTGGCTTACCGGAAAATTAATGAGCTTTCGAGGAATACTGGCTAAATCCCGGAGCTCAGGGATGGATTACACCACGCTGTGAATGCACAAATTCATATAATTGTCGAGATGAGTCGTAAGCTTGGAACTTTGGCTGAGATTCAGACTCTGGCACAGAAGGTGGATTCGATCAAGGAGAAAGTTGACGGGTCAGCACGGATTGGGATAGATTAATTACGCCATTATTGGATTTAGAGGGGTTGAGGACCAACGGAACTTTAAGACAGAAAGGAAATTATTTCTGTCTGGCCCCAAAAAAAGTTCTTATCTGAATCTGGTGCCCTTGAGCCTGTGAGGCTGAAGTGATTACTACTCCCCCTCAGAAGAAATGTGGAATGTTGCCGTCGCCATGGCAACTCTGTCTCCCTATCCCAGCCTAGGTGGGACTGCGACCGGTGAAGGCCGTTGAATCGTTCCAGGAGTCACTGAGCTCTCTAAACCCAACGACCTCCCTCACCTGTCCAAACGGAGGTGACGAGTGCTGCTTATCGCGGCTGCATGCACTGATGTGAGGAGAGTCCACAACCCTACCTCCCCACCTAGTGGACACTTATGTTGTGTAATGTCTGAAGTCTGTTGCATTTCTGTCTGAGGTGTTTTTTGCATAGCAAAGCTGCCCTCCCTGTGGAGGATAACTCTGAAGTGCCTTTTTTTTACTCCACCTGACTCAATCCTCATATAAACCCTCTGATCTCTATTAAAGTAGCACGATTCGGGCTGCGAATGACCACAGTCACCAATTCTTGTCATGTGTCTTTGCCTATGTATGTATGTCTGATCTCAGAATTGTGTGTATTGAAACTCTAATTTCCCTCTGGGATTAATAAAGTATCTTTGAATTGAATTGAATTAACCGCACCTCATCCATAACCTTGGTTTCTTTTGTTTCCCCGTTCTACGACTATCATCTCAGCCCCGATTCACCCCGTGTCACCAGTGGCATCACAATCAATGCTCCCTCACACTATCTGAGTAGACTCTGCAGCACGGTGGGTCAGAGCCACTCGCCAGGGCCCATCTATCACATTCATGCAGGACAGGCATCTATGACAAACTAATACTGAAGCCTGCGAGCTTCAAATCCTGCACAACCCCACTGGCAGAGAGGAGGTCAAGGGGCAGCACAATGAGACCGTGCTCTGGTGTTAATTAGCACAGAGGAGGTGTAGGTGGCATGTGGAAGGTTCAAGATGGATGGAGCATGGGATAGAAAAGTTCATAGGGTAGGGAGGATGAAACCGAGGGTGGAGGGATGATTCAATGTGAGAATGAAATATGGATGGATCCTTCTGAGAGTTCTGCAGGGAACATTTTACACTTTGGAACATAACAGAGGTTTGATGACAAACTGTTTCATATTGTTTTTGCTTAAACAGTAATAAAATGAAGTTCACACACTCAAAATGGATTTAGACACATTTCTGTTCTGTCTTCTAGCAGCCTAAAAACCCAGAGCAGCACAATCTTCAAAAGCTACCGGTGGCCGATCAGTTCTAAGTGATGGTGTAAAACGATATCACCTGAGCTTACTGGGCAGTAATTGTTTAATTCGTAACACTAGTAAAACATAAGTCTTGGTAGCAGAGGCTGTAAAAGTCCATTGGAGGCCATCCACTTGGAGTGCTTAATAAGTAAGTTGGGGATTTATGGAGCACCGCTAAACACTCAAGTTCATGGCCATCTATTATAAGCAATGTAATCATGTCAGTTGAGGTACAGACAGTTAATAGGCTTAACTTTGATAACATCAAAGGACAGACACTTATTCACACACAGAGAAGATGTGTTTGGCAATCTTCAATCCTAGGCTTCATGTGGTGCAGAAAAGCAGATCAATACAGAAGTTCTGGTTCCTATTCAGTCTGAAATACTTTTTAAATGTGATGGGATCCAATGGAATATATTCGTTATTAATCTTTGAGAAAAACATGAAAAAGTATGCACCCAGTAATTATACAATGATTTAAGCTATCCTGGTTGTGGATGCAGTAGCACCTCTGGTTGCAGAGACAATAACCCTCCCTGGGGACCTTTTAACACACTAAATAATGACACAGTGACCATCTGGGTCAAAGGGCAGACCTGCTCAGGACAAGGCCCAAAGGCCAATAGGTGTAGGCGGAACATGTGGGTGTCTCAATATTTGCACATGTATCGTAAACGCTGACTGTTTAACTACTAATTAAGACAAAGTGCCTCTAGGGTTGGTGGTTTAACGATGGCAGTTGATTCAAGGTTTTCATCTAACGCAGCTGGCTTTAAAAAGGTATAGGCAGAGGCGACAACTCAATCAGTCATTTACATTTCTTTGCAAAATGTTAAAAATCTGGTGACATTTCAGCAGTGCCCATGTTAAGTATGAGAAAAAAAACTGAGTAAAAATCTAAGTAAGGTGTGAAAACAAATTAAAGTGATGAGTCAGTAAAAGATTAAATCCTCATGGACAAATGAAAAATGGCTCTCTTTTCTACTTTCAGACACCTCAAGCCCTTTAGCTTTTGTTGGAGACATCACTGCTGCTACTATTTGAATGCAAGATCCTCCACGGAGGGACAGAAATAGCATCTGCTACCTCAGAGATTGATTAATTGGCTGATCAGGTGCCTGTGGTGTAAACTGATTGATTGATCATTCTGAGGTTGGAGTTGCCTTTATTCAGCACCCCGGAGAGCAAACCTCTGGAGATCCCGAGTCATCTGTCATGTCTAACACACAGCTGAAGACAAGGAGTGATGATGCGCTTTGGGTTCATTACCAAGACATTGGGGGATAGAATGGAAGAAGTTTAAGGCAATATGGGAACAGGGGACATGCTTCAGTAATTATAGAACATTTGGACAAAAAGGCCAAAGTTGAATGAAAGGAGAAGAAGCTCCAGATGTACAGGAAGAAAAATGAATACCATCTCTGAGCCAAAGACGGCCAAGAAATGTGTCAACTTTGGGAGCTAGCAATAATTAATCAAAGAAGGAATCCTCTAACAAACCCTTCACTTTTAAACTATTAAACTACTACAGCACCTCTTGTTTCCATAAACACAGCTGTACTGGAATAAGGCTGGGTCACCGGAACTTGTTTTTAAGTTCTCAACAAAATTCAAAAATTCAAAAGCAAGCTTTAAAATGTTTATATCCATATTTACTGTCATGTAAATTAAAGTAAAACGTGTGTGGTAGAAGCGCTTCTCACACTGAAAAGTATCTGATGGTGTTACATTAATAAACAAGGGAATTAATTCTCCAAGCTGAAAGCAAATTTGAGTGATTCCATCCTACTCACCAACCAGCCAGAGGAAGATTCAACGTGAAATGTTTTCAGGGATACTAAGCAGTTTTGCTTGCTTTTACCACCCCCTTGTTTCCTCGCTGTCTTTTTAACGCAGCTGGAATTTCTCCCCAGCCATCCTAAGTGTCTACAGGAATTTTTTCTCACTAAATCAGCCGTGTTCATGATCTAAAACATGCAGGAAACGGGCTGAAGCCAGACAGCAGCGCCAGGTAGGTCAGTTAAATTTTTTCTAAGGCCCAAAAAGACCGGACCGGCAACTATTGCAAGTAGGGCTGAAACGATTCCTCGAGTACCTCGAATAATTCGAGTACAAAAAAGCCTCGAGTCAAATTCTCTGCCTCGAGGATTCGTTTAATTCATATTTAATTAATTCATGGCTTTGCAATCGCCCGGGGTCATGTTTCACCCGGACTGAAATAAGTGACGCACATGCCCACTGGACTGAATGCACACGCGAGTAGCAAATGTAACTTAACTTTCTCTTAAGCCATGGCGGACAACTTGAACCCCAGTGGAGTGCGAAAAAGACAGAAAATGTCAAAGTTGTGTGACCATTTTTCACTGCGTAAGGTGGAAAACGTAGTCCAGTATAAATACTGTAAAATGGATTAAGCCCACCACAACACCACATCCTCCATGCTGCAGCACATGTAAATGTCACTTCTGCAAGCGGACTCGGAGCCTCTACAAGATAATGCATTTTAGCCTGTATTTCTATATATTCTGCGGACTCTGCGACTTTTTCGTTTGTAGCACTCAGTTTCAGCTCACACCGTACATCTGGTAGCAACACGTCGAACTTAAAATGTGCTAAAAAATAGCAGTTTTTACACAATATGTCGGACTTTTTATTGTGTTGTTACTGATATTTGTTGTCCCTCGGGATCGCTGCAGGAGGACACGGGTATTATGAGAGTGATGGAGGAAAACGAAAGAAAGTAAATAAATGTTTTGTGATCAGTATAATTTGACAAAACCACAGCAAACATGCTTTCTCGACAATCCTTGTTATTGTGTGAGAAAAAAGTGTAGAAATTAAAACGGACGTGTGTTAATAGGGAAACAGCCGGCGAGCTGTTTGCGCATGCGCCATGAGCGGTTCTGGTTCTGTTTGGGCCGCAGCCGCTCGCAGTGCTACTTCAACAGTTATCCTCCTAGTTTTTGTCTGGCTTGCAGGCTAGCAGATTCTCGCACAAGGGGAAAATCGGCTCAGGTTGTATACTTATTTTTTGCACAGCCATTTGTTTACTGTGAAGTAAAGTTGAAGTGCTGAAGTTTTGCAAACTAATTTTGAATAAAACTTGAATAACTGGCAATTGCTTACTCATTTTAAGAGGTCTTTCATAATTATAACATGCTATTTGATATAATGGTTTACAAACACAAAAGGGTAATTTATTAGAGTACTCGATTAATCAAAAAAAGATTCGATAGAGTACTCGATTACAAAAATATTCGATAGCTGCAGCCCTAATTGCAAGTGTGATATTCTGGCCAAAGGGGCAATAGGGGCTGGGCGGCCTTTCATTAACCATGTAAATGGTCATTTTAGCACATACTGGCTCAATAAAATGATTATGAAAAAGTTGCAAATTGTCCCTTTAATTCTATAGAGTAAGTTACTACAGGATACATAAGACATCTGAACAAATCCCAAAATGAAGTAAACACAAAACATGTACTTCCTACTACCTTTGTGTATAAGAGCCCACAGAGTAAACATAATGGTTACATGAAGTAATGAAAACTGTAAATATTCAGGGCTTGGAATGAAAAAAAAATCTATCACAGTAGAATGAATGTTACTTCTAAACGTACAATCTATCTGCTCATTTTGAATTCCTGACCAGATCAGTAGACAGTGAGAGTAAAGAGAATAAAAGTTAGAAATGTGAAGCTCGTCATCCAAAAGGATAAACCAATGACAGGACAATCTTTTTCCTGATGTCAGAGGACACATTAAATGACCTGGTACCAGACATCCGCTCTGGACAGCAGATGTTCCTGAGGTGCCAAGTTAATGAGAAGGAGAGCTGGTGGGAGAGAGACATGGGGGTGAACAACCTATGGCAAAAGAAGGTGAGAGGAAAACCATGCAGGGAGGGGGAAAAAATAAAACAGCCACTGGATGTGCTGCTGACATTGGATCTCATGGACAGCCCAGGTGGCATGTGAATAGTTTGTGTGCACATGTGCCTGCAGCCTGTGAATTCTCACCTGAATTAGAGTCAATGTTTGGGAGCAGGGTAGTATGTATATAGCTTAAGGTTTGCATGAATATACTGCATGTACTGGGTAATAACACATTCTCCCCAGCAGCAAGTGGGCCTTCACATAGAAGCACCAACATGTTAGCAGAAAGAATGGCCTTCATATTCAGAAAAAGAAGAAGAAACAAGTTTTTATACAACGCTTCTCAAGAAAAAAATCCTGGCACTTCACAAGAACAATAAAAATCTATTATTAAAAAGACCATAAAATGGGAGAAAAGGGGAACATTAAGAGTAAAAACTGTGGATAAAAATACAAAATAAAAATGTAATCACAGGAACAGAGGACATAATAGGTAGAAACACCAGCATGAAAAGAAGTGAAGAAGAGGGTGAACAGGAGGTCATACAAAGGCCAGCCTGAAACTCATATTCAGAATGATATCTTTATTTTATAAACTTTAAACATCCCTCTTTAGTAGTGCATAAAGGTTCAATAGAGAAACATCTTCAGAAACAAGTCTGAGAAAAGCAAGGATGCATGCAGACCTCCCTTTTACACTGTTGTGTTTTAGTCTAACCTCAGTGCTACAACAGTATCAAATAAGCATGCGTGGGTAAACCAAATTGCATTCTGAATTAAATTTGAAAATGTCCTTGGCTATGTTTTCATCCACCACCATACATTTTCCAATTGACTGGGATTAGGACTGTTTGCAGTCGTGATCTTTTTTTCTTTCGTTGGAAGATTGAATGATCTTTGGTCTGCAGAAAGACGGATCATTATTCTGAAGAATGACTAAAATGATTAACTTACATCATTACCAAGCCTACCTACAACTGACCAGATGAAACACAACTCTAAAGTTTGATGCTTTCCTTCATCCTTCTGTTCATTTCTCTTTTACAACCTTCCCATTTTGTTCACACCTGTTCTAGTTTTTGGATGCAGCTAAAGCCGGGCGTACACTGTGCAACTTATTCACTCATAGCATTCAGCGCTAAAACGCTCAAAGAAAATCGCACAAGCTTTAGTAGAAACACAAAATGTATCTACAATTGAATTCATCATGTGTTCCATCTTTTGGATGGAAAAGATGGTTGTTTGGGTAAATTTCCTATCATCTTATAATCTCTACATTTTCCTTTTTAATTACAAAATAAATAGCAAATTTTTACTCGTGGATGTGTGTTTTATTTAATAAAGACAATTGAGAATTTCTATTTGAATGATTCCACTTTTTTTTTACTAAATTTGAAAAGATGATATGACTCCATCTACTCTGTCACTGCTTTGATGTTATTCAACTTTTTGTTCTTTCCCTGTTAACTAACATCTCAGTGGTCCCATATTAGGTTTTACTTATGTTCTCATGTTCTTTTTACTTTCTCAAGCACCTGAGAAGACTGTTCACTTTCATGAAACCTCATTAATACCATCCTCCTATAAGAGCAAAGTGAAAAAATGCAACTGAGACCAAGAAAATGAAAGAGACAAGCTAAAAAAAAAATCATGTGGTCTGAGACAGTCGCTCACTTTAAAGTGAACCCTGAATATTTGTTCTCCAAAATCTTGTACATTATCAGATCAATAAAAACACAGATATGCCAAAATAAACAAAAATATAAAAACCCAAGGTTGCCCCACGTTAAAATGCAGATCTCTATTTTTTATGTATATTAATTTGAGTGTTGCTAGCTGAGGTGCCGCATGTTTAGACAACACAGACAAAATCTATGTTTGTACTTCTACAGGTAAGAACTACGTTTTCTAAAAGCTTTAGAACTAATCAGGATGAACATCGGTATAGACTAGGGCTGGCCGATATGGCCTAAAATCAATATCACGATATATTGTGGATTTCAACTCAATAACGATAAATGGACGATAACTACAGATATGCGCAGAATCAAAAGTTGTCCACTAGATGGGGCTAGTAAGTTGTCTCATTTTTACATGACTCAAGGTGGTACAGCTTCCTAAATGGAGACATCTTTTCATTTTTCTATTATCAAATTTACTGACACGGAAAAATGTATCTCAATAAGAGTCAGAAATTTCGATAACAATACATTTTTTATTTATTGCCCAGCCCTCGTATAAACACAAACATACCACCAAGTGAAGTAGAGAGATTAAACTGACCATCTCTTGATAGAAACAAGCTGTCTTAACAGCAGTATCTTTCCATCAATCAGAGCGCAGAGGTACCCCACCACTGAGGCTCAAAGTGTGAAGTACCAATTACAGACTGGTTGAGTGCCAGGTGCAGATTGCTAGCCAAAGGCTCAGCCAATTAGACTCTAACCTCACATCTAACCCTAGGAGTGGCCTGGTATGTGGGCGTCTAAACCTGGACATGGGTGGAGTACTGTCATCAATGTGTGAGAAATGGATGAGTGGCCTTCCGTGCAGACAAAGTTAGAAAAAAGTGGTGAGGGGAAAAGTGCAAGAGACATTGTTACATACTCACCAGTCAATAAGGAACTAACAGAATGTGATATAATTTAAGTTTTACTGTGAACAGGAATTCCATTTTAACTGATAGATCGTTCAAACAAACACAAAAATAAATCACCTATGTGATGAAATATGGTTAAAACTGCAGAAAATATACAGGGAGTGCAGAATTATTAGGCAAGATTTATTTTTGAGGAATAATTTTATTATTGAACAACAATCATGTTCTCAATGAACCCAAAAAGTCATTAATATCAAAGCTGAATGTTTTTGGAAGTAGTTTTTAGTTTTAGCTATTTTAGGGGGATATCGCTGTGTGCAGGTGACTATTACTGTGCATAATTATCAGGTAACTTAACAAAAAACAAATATATACCCATTTCAATTATTTATTTTTACCAGTGAAACCAATATAACATCTCCACATTCCCAAATATACATTTCCGACATTCAAAAACAATACAAAAACAAATCAGCAACCAATATAGCCACCTTTCTTTGCAAGGACACTCAAAAGCCTGCCATCCATGGATTCTGTCAGTGTTTTGATCTGTTCACCATCAACATTGCGTGCAGCAGCAACCACAGCCTCCCAGACACTGTTCAGAGAGGTGTACGGTTTCCCCTCGTAAATCTCACATTTGATGATGGACCACAGGTTCTCAATGGGGTTCAGATCAGGTGAACAAGGAGGCCATGTCATTAGTTTTTCTTCTTCTATACCCTTTCTTGCCAGCCATGCTGTGGAGTACTTGGACGTGTGTGATGGAGCATTGTCCTGCATGAAAATCATGTTTTTCTTGAAGGATGCAGACTTCTTCCTGTACCACTGCTTGAAGAAGGTGTCTTCCAGAAACTAGCAGTAGGACTGGGAGTTGAGCTTGACTCCATCCTCAACCCGAAAAGGCCCCACAAGCTCATCTTTGATGATACCAGCCCAAACCAGTACTCCACCTCCACCTTGCTGGCGTCTGAGTCTGCCCTTTACCAATCCAGCCACGGGCCCATCCATCTGGCCCATCAAGACACTCTCATTTCATCAGTCCATAAAACCTTAGAAAAATCAGTCTTGAGATATTTCTTGGCCCAGTCTTGACATTTCAGCTTGTGTGTCTTGTTCAGTGGTGGTCGTCTTTCAGCCTTTCTATCCTTGGCCATGTCTCTGAGTATTGCACACCTTGTGCTTTTGGGCACTCCAGTGATGTTGCAGCTCTGAAATATGGCCAAACTGGTGGCAAGTGGCATCTTGGCAGCTGCACGCTTGACTTTTCTCAGTTCATGGGCAGTTATTAAGCACCTTGGTTTGTCCACACGCTTCTTGCAACCCTGTTGACTATTTTGAATGAAACGCTTGATTGTTCGATGATCACGCTTCAGAAGCTTTGCAATTTTAAGACTGCTGAATCCCTCTGCAAGATATCTCGCTATTTTTGACTTTTCTGAGCCTGTCAAGTCCTTCTTTTGACCCATTTTGCAAAAGGAAAGGAAGTTGCCTAATAATTACGCACAACTGATATAGGGTGTTGATGTCATTAGACCACACCCCTTCTCATTACAGAGATGCACATCACCTAATATGCTTAATTGGTAGTAGACTTTCGAGCCTATACAGCTTGGAGTAAGACAACATGCACGAAGAGGATGATGTGGACAAAATACTCATTTGCCTAATAATTCTGCACTCCCTGTATATATATATATATATATATATATATATATATATATATATATATATATATATATATATATATATACAGGGAGTGCAGAATATATATATATATATATTTTTTTTTTTTTAATAAACAAAAACTGCTCAAGTATGAAGTTTCCCATCACATTTTTGGTCCAAAAACAAAATATAAAAGAAAGAATATCTGGACTGCAGGCAGGCAGCTCAGCACCTTTAATGCTGTGCTTTCATAATACGAGCAAATTTTGATGTGGCACTGCTGTGCTAAAAGTTATCTGTGATGGTAGAATACACTAACCTACAAATCTACACTGTCAGCTGCTGAAACAAAGTGATTTTTCTCTGCATATCAGTCTAGCCACGCTCCACTGGAACCTCCACAGTCACAGCTAGTCTGGTGGCTGGCCAATCACAATTCTCTATTGGTTTGGTGGGCAGGATGTTACTGCGACTGAGCAAAACGAATTTGTCAACACCTCGTTTGAAACTACTTTGGCATCAACTTTGGACTATTACGACTTGGGCTTTTCTTTGAGTCAAGAGCAGATAAGGTACTTAAAGCTTCTTTCCAGAGCATTTCTCTATTACGGTGGCACCATCTAGTGGCTGACAAGCACATGACACAAAACAGTCTGTTGCTCTGTTTTTTTAAGATGGCGACTTCACGTTTCTGTTTATAAATGTGCTTCTGTAGCCGACAAATAGCGCTAAAACACACTGTTTTATGAGTATTATTCTCATGTCATGTTGTGTTCTCATATATTTATATTTTAGAGACTTACTTGTCCTTGAAAAGTTCATCAACGTTGCATCAACCGAGGTATTCCTTAAATTTGAAGCATCTAAGCGGTAGTCTAACGCTACTGGTTAGTTCTGGTCGGCGCTCAGTTTCCTATTGCAGGGAGCTCTGCAGGGCAGGGGGAGTGCTTAGCAAAAAAAAAAAAAAAAAAAAAAAGACGCATGGCTTACGTTTTATCACAGTACATGATGAGACAATCACTTTTACGGATTTCTGAAAAATCATGCATCATTTCTGAAAGGGGAAAACTCAGGAAAGCAGCTTTAAGCCCTTTATTTAGATTAAGGATGTATTTTCATCTTCTTCGACAATGTATGGCAGACTACCCTATTGACTGACATCTGTTGCAGTGAGTACGTACGCAAGTCTAACGCCGGGGACACACCGGCCGCCGAAGCGCCAGGAGGCAAAGCGCTCATGACATTTGGCCGCTGCTCGCTGCTCCTCAGTTCAGACCAGACGCTTGTTTCTCCGCTCCTGTAGAGGCGCGCCTTGTAGTTTTTCTATTAACCACTTGGTGTCTTCCATTTCCTCTCCACCTTTTCTCTGCTCTTTTCCACGACACCCCCCTCCCCCTTGCTGTTTGTGTGTGTGTTTGTACGTGTGTGTGTGAACCTATGGTGTGAACCAGTTGTTAATAGCTGGCCTACAACTTTCTGCCTCTCTGTCCTGTTTGCTCCGGTTGAAAGACATCCAAAACCCCTTCACGTGGTCACACACACACACACAAGTTCGCTGTGTGTGTGTGTGTGTGTGTGTGTGTGTGTGTGTGTGTGTGTGTGTGTGTGTGTGCGTGCGTGCGTGTGTGTGTGCGTGTGTGTGTGTGTGTGTGTGTGGTTTTTCTGCAGTGTCTGTTTACGAACACATTTGACTATCGCGGAATTGTATTTTTAATTGCTTTATTTTGTTTTGCTCGCGAAAAAAATAGAGCAGACGCCGAAATGATCGCTGCACGGCGCGGGCAGGAGCGCCGGCGTGCGGTGCTTCGGCGGCCCATGTGGTCTATAGAATAGGATAACAAGGGCGCCGAATGAAGGCGGTCCCAATTTCGCGGCGCTTCGGCGGCCGGTGTGTCCCCGGCGTAAGAATACAGTGCAATGCTCCAAACATTGTAAAAATATAACACAGTTCGGCATTTACGGACAACTTCATGCCAAGAATCTGGCTTTTAAACCATTTACTGATAGAAAAGTAGAGGTTACTTCTCTTTAACAAACACAATGCTTCAAATTACCACACAATTTATTTTCGGACTCGTTGACAATGTTCCAAACTTTGCTAAAGGATTATTTCTTGCATGAAATTCAAAGTATTTATTTTTATTTGAAAGCCATAAATACGGGGTTTAAATGTTCTGTTATGTGGATTTAGGTCATTTTGATATTTCAATATAAAAACAACCTGATATTACATAAATTTGCTTCATTGATGTTTTTGCTAAAAGAAATACTCCCTGATAAACCAAATAAATCAAAACTGTAAAACTAAGAGGTGTTATTTTAACAGCAATTTAAATAATTGAATTCAGGCATTTAAAGGATTTTGACATGTGGAAGAAATGAAAGTCAATATAGTGTACCAAAACATATTTTTAAGAAGAAGTTCTACAACTTTGTTGTCCCAGATTTGCATTATGTCAACATAATAAGTGATAAGGTTTCTTTTTCCCCCAAACTATTTCCTTTAAATACCACCAACAGGCATCAATTCTCAACTCAGCAAGTCTCCTTCAATACCTGGAAAATTAAATTGTCAAGCCATTATCAGGCAAAGCCAGTCGTCCGTCTCCAAAATGCAATAGTGCACAACTGAAGTACATACACAGTATTCACCTACAGAAGCTGGAGACTACACCTCTGTGAAGGAATGGAGAGGACTACTGGGGTGAACGGAGCATGGGGGCGGTGTGTGTGTGTGTGTGTGTGTGTGTGTGTGTGTGTGTGTGTGTGTGTGTGTGTGTGTGTGTGTGTGTGTGAGTGAGAGAGGTGGGGTGCTTGCTACATTAAAAATGTTAAGCTTCACCAAAAGTCATTTTCAAGGCAGTCAAGCATCAAATAGAACACATTTTAAGAGGAGCAGGTACAGATTTTCTCTGAGCTCTTGACAGGATGGACATGGTGCGCGTGTGCGTGTGTGTGTGTGTGTGTGTGTGTGTGTGTGTGTGTGTGTGTGTGTGTGTGTGTGTGTGTGTGTGTGTGTGTGTGTGTGCGAGTGAGTGAGATTTTGAGCAGGAAGTAAGCAAACACTTTTGGTATGTTTCATTAACCCCAGCTGTGAAAGCAGAAAATTTTGTTAAAGACATTCTTATAAACAGGACTGGGAATTGTATTCGAATGTACTGCAACAAGGACGTTGGACAGCTGCTTACATACAGTTGTTTAAAAAATTAAGTTAAAAATTTGTAAAACTCAGTGAACAGAAGAAAGGTTCAGCAGCAAAGTGTAGCTGCAAAAAAAATTCTGTACTGAGATTTACTCTTTTGTCAGATTTCACATTTAGAGCTCACTCGTCAAACCCAAAACAGGATTGGTCCACCACCATGCCTTAAAGCTAGACAGGTAAATTACCTGTATTTGCACAGCACCTATTTAGGGTTCTACAATGTAGCCACAGCTGCCCTGGGGTGCACTGATGGAAGCGAGGCTGCCAAACGCTGATGCCATCGGACCCTCCGACAAACACCTGCAGGCAAGTTGGGTTAAGTGTCTTGCCCAAGAATACAACACCAACATTCTCTGGCGGGCGCCAGGATCAATCCTGCAACCATCTAATTACTGGACAACCCACTCTACCTCCTGAGCTACAGCTGATGAGTAACTGTTGCAAAAAAGTCACTCAAAAGAACTTAATTCAACCAGATGTCATGTTCATTTAGATTTTAATGAACATCTGCTAATTGGGGAAGCTGCATCTCAGGTAGAAGATTGGTGATCAGTAGACTGAGGACTAGCTCAGTGGCTTAGTGGTATGAGAGTCCGCCCTGATACTGGGAGAACATGGGTTCAAATCCACGGTTGGGTCATACTAAAGATTTAGAAATGGGACCCAATGCCTCCCCGCTTGACACTCTGCATTGAGGAGTTTGACTGGTGGGGGGGGGGTTCAATCACCAAATGGATCTTGAGTGCGGCTGTGTCTGCGCCCTCACTGCTCCCCAGGGGATGGGTCAAATGCGGAGAACAAATTTCAAATACCATTGTGACAACTAATGGGACTTTAAATTTTATCTTGAACTGGGAGGTCTTCAGTAGTAATCAAGGAAGTATTACCTCCTTGAAGTGATCAAAATAAAAAACGTATTTATTGTGCTAAATGTGGGAAGAGCTGTGTTTAAACTGAACAGTAAAACAGTAAAAAAAAACTCAACTCAACTCAATCTTTATTTCTAAAGCGCCTTTCAGGAACAAGGGTGACAACAAAGAGCTGCACAGACATACATCAGTGATTAATAAGACAGGGACTAAACAGAGTTAAAAATATGGTTAAAGACTAAAAACAAGAATAAAAACAATAAAAACAACATACAAATCACAATTAAGAAATAAACACAAGCAGACTAATGGCCTTGTGTAAAGGCCAGATCAAAACCACTTAGGTATCTGTGTGTATTGTGGAAAGTTTTAAACAGAAGATGTGTCCTGGAAGATTATTCTCCTTGTGGGGAAGCTTTACAAGAATGTTAGGACACTTACAGGACAGTTTTTCAGTAACTAATAGTTTAATAAAAGTAGAAATTGGCATTAAAATGACTTCTGCTAATGCACAATATTTTAAATGTCAGTTTTATACAAAGTTTTAATTGCTACTATTATTATTTTGTTGTATAATAAAAAACACTCATTGGAGAAAGCAACATTACAATTTCTGAGAAAGCCTGAAAGTTTGAATATTTCTGGGGTGTAAAATCTTGCAGCTGGCTAAAAGGAAAATACTGGCCAAGATGCCAAATGAAACACAACAAAGTAAATATAAGACTTAAGTGTTTTTGAACCAGTTACTAGTAGTAGACAAAGCTATTACCCCACCCAAACCGCGATATGGAGCGAAGAAAGATTGATGACTCTGGGTTTGATTGAAAAGTCTGCCTGAGGGCTGGAAGGTGCGATGCTACAGCGAGTGATTGATTGAACAATGGACCAGTGTGGCTCTGTGGGGAGCAGAATTGTTCAAAATAAAAAGATGGGATGGCGGAGGTCTATGATTTCATTACATTACAGATGTTTGCATTGACAGATTGACACAGAATGGCAACAAAAGAAGTCTAACACATGCATGCACCTAAAAACAAGACTTCATTTAGGGAGTTCATTTATAGCTACATGCGTCTTCCTGCTTTGTCTTTCCCCACTTATGAGTAAATATAATTGTTCATTCTAAATTATTGTTGCTTTTGCAATTAAACACCAATCAGGCTTAATTAATTATTCACCATTCTTCTACACACAGTTGTTAACAGCTGAAAATGAAAACATGCCGTCATTATAACACAAGCACCTCAAACAACATCAAAGTGCAGTAGCGCCCATTGTCATCTCACAGTCAACTGTAAACTAGAGCATGAAACCTTTATTCCAGTGCTAGCTCTTGGTATTTTTTTTTAATATTATTGTACAAAAAAAGGTTAAACAACCACATAACATCAGAACAAGCATAAACACTGCTTAGCTTCCAAAACCAATCCAACGTTTATGCCTTTGTTTCTGTTTGCTTTAGCCTGGTTCCCCTTGAGTGGCATTACATGTGTGACCACTGGCGTTGAACGTGTTCCCTTCAGACAACAGAACCCAGGAAACCCAACATCACCTGCGATGACGGCAAACAGCCTTGCCAACAATGGTGTGAAGTTTCAATTACCGACAGACTTGCTGGCTGCCTGCTGCCAGTCAGCCTGACAGGAAAGGGAATGACTGGGAGAAAAGCATTCCCACTGGGGTGATGCAAACTAGAGCACCCTGGCTTTACTTGGAACCTTACATAAAACTTTCATGTCATTAATTATAATTAAGATGCCTTTTTTCTAGACGTAAATGTAAAAATATCTTTAATGTGAAAGTGTTAAACTGTTGGAATGGAAAATAAATCTCGTAAAAATATCATTTGCATTACCTGCAATTGATTTCCACTTTCTAAAACACTATTTTTTTCACAACTTTCAACAACTTTCTGAGATATCTTACAGTTGCATTTATAACATGACACTTATTGATATAATCGTTGCTTCTACAATACAACAGACATCACAATTTAAACTAAAATAACCAGAAACTAAATCAATAAACCCTAAATGATACCCAATCTTGGTCTAAGCCAATGTCTTGGGGCAAATCTCTCAAATGCATGTCCCTGTAATTGGTGCAGCCGTGGTTGTGAAGGTTATGGCTATTATAGGTGAGCGTGGGGAAGCATAACTACTCATAGACCTTGCTCTCGTTGTGAGTGAAGGAGGAAGGGAATGTATGGGGTCCCACCACTCACCGTGACCTGTATCTTAATGAGGGGGACAAATCAATGCCATGCTGGAAGAACACGAGCACAGCTGCAATAGATAGAGGGGTATTTTTCTGTCACAATAAACATGAAAGCAGGGTTCATCTCAATTAGTGCCATTCATTTTCTGATTTAATACGGACTTTTCTTTTTTAATACATTCACTTGCTGCAACAGTGAACTTTTCTTAGCTTTTGTTTGGAGTAATGTTTTCATTTCCTTGCTCTTTTTTATATAGGATTAATCTCAAATTAATATTTTTTTAATGCCAGGGAAGAATACTGAAGAATGACATTATTGCATGATTATAATGATAAATGATAAATGACCCGCACTTGTATAGCGCCTCTCAGAGTAAGCACTCCAAAGCGCTTTACACTACAGTGTATCATTCATCCATTCACACACACATTCACACACTGATGGTGATGAGCTACGATGTAGCCACAGCTGCCCTGGGGCACACTGACAGAGGCGAGACTGCCGAGCACAGGTGCCACCGGTCCCTCCGACCACCACCAGCAGGCAAGGTGGGTTAAGTGTCTTGCCCAAGGACACAACAGCAGAATTCTCTGTCCGGAGCTGGGATCGAACCTGCAACCTTCCGATTACTGGACAACCTGCTCAACCTGTTGAGCTACTGCTGCCCAATAATAATGATCATTATTATTATTAATATTATTATTTTAATAGATGAAATTGCTACAGTGCTTTTCAAGGCACATAAAATCATTTCCTTTATTCACACATGCACACATTCATACATTAAAGCTACAATTGGAAGTTTAACCCCTTTCAGCAATAATGTATGATTTCTTTTAATCCATAAAAGTGACAGTCTCACCATGTACAGTGATATAACGTAGGCAATACATCCCCCAGATCGTAGAGCCACATGCAACTTGAATTGAGCATCATTCAGCATTAGCCAATAGCGTTGCACATCCACATCTGCACAGATGTCAATCACAGAGCGTCAACGCTTGAGGACGTACCTAGACAGATTCAGAGTTGGCAAGCTCTCTCATGGAAAAGTGAGTCTTAAATAAATAAATATATATGTTTATACCCAACGTGATAATGATAACAGTAAAAAAAATAATATGGGTTAGCCGTGGGTTGGCCAGCTAGAGGCAAGTAATAATGAACGAGAGAAGTTGCTTTTATAGGAAAATGAGGGACAAATTCATCTATGTTTAAAAAAGTCTCTGAAAAACGTTTACACAATATTAATGCAAATACACAAAAGTTAATGCACTCGTTGAGCAAAGACATGACTCCAAATGGAGCAGGACCTCCTCTGAAAAACTGCTACGCCCCTGGTTGTCCTGGAGTGGAGTTGCTTCGCAACACTCCCCAGGCCACAGATAATAATAATAATAATAATAATAATAATAATAATAATAATATATTATTATTATTATTATTATTAAACTTATATAGCAGAAAATACGTCTGAAAGTAAAACGTCTCTCTCAACGCATGTGCGCGAGTCTGCACCCGAGCTGATTGTGAAATATAAATTAGACTTTAGCAGTAGTACATCGACTGGCATTACTTCAACCAACATTTATAGACAGCCAACACTGAAATGTGTTGGGACATGCAAATTTAAGGGTGTGTGTATGCTTAAGATGCATTAAACCAGCTTTTCTCACATGAAACCGTTTCTCTGTGGACATTACTAAGTTACTAATTTAGAAAAGCAGGGTGGAGATGGCGCTGACTCTTAGGCATGGTACACTAGACACCCCAAGCTGTCTATACTTAAAACAATATAAATGCGGTTTTGAGTTTAGGACACTTTGACGCAAAGGAAAACCATAAAAACAACTGTGTTCTCAAACTATACTATATTAAAATGCTTTAACTAGCATACAAAAGGTAGTTAATGTATGTAAACAAATGATTTTGTTTGGTTTGATATAAGCTAAGAAAAGAGTAAACCACAAAAATATGCAGATTTTTCGATGTACTGATCGATCAAAATAAATGAGTTAAGCCTCTAAAACATGAGATGCTTGAAAAATAATTACACAAATCACCCTTTAAGCTCCATCGGCCACCAGATTATGTGCTTAGTACAGCAAGCCATAACTTCTCCCCGGAGCTCTTACTCGATCACCTTATTGACTTTGCCTAGCATACTTCCACCTTCCAATTACTGGTGCTCATGTGCTTTACAATAATGTTGATTTAATTTGCTGGGTGACCAGTGCAGAGGTGCTTATGTACTTTGAAGAGACGGGTTGTTAAAAGCAACCCAATGAAAATGAGCGAAAAAAGGTCAACATTCTCATGCGGAGTTAATTATCTAGGAAGTTGTTTTTATGTCCTATTTCTGCATCAATAAATGAAGTTCACCACCAAAGAAAAAGGGGCAGAAAAAGGATAGAAAGCAGCAGATGGAGACACACACAGACAAACACATTTTAGGTTTCATCAAAGCTGAGCTCGCCATGGGTAGCAGAAAATCTGAGTCTGATGAACACAGAGTGAAATGACAAAGGGTGAGAGGCTGTCTTTAAAAAATGCAAAAAGTCAATTTCCAGTTGAAAAGAACATTGGCTGCGTGGAAGAGTGACTCGACAATTACAAGAGTGCTGCAAACTGCACTGCACCTTCACTGATAACCCGTCGGATTCTATTAAAACTTCTGCACTCCAAAGAACATTCATATGGAAGAAATTATTACACACACTTACCGTGTGTGTGTGTGTGTGTGTGTGTGTGTGTGTGTGTGTGTGTTTTAACAGCTAAATCCTCTGACAATAAACTTTTAGATGCATTCTGACATTTGTAGAAGAATGGAACAAACAAATAACAACTGGATTTAGCAGAAAATGTAAATTACGCACATTTATTGAAGCATGTGTAAGTGTATAGGTCTGGATGAAAAGCAAATGCAGACTTTCGTTGTATGTAGTTTTGAAGGTGGCTGATGCCCCGGAGTTGGCCTTAGGGTTACAAGAAATGCCTTCAAAGCTTATGGGAGGAAGAAGTTCAAAGAATTAGAACTTTAGGGAGATGCAAGCCATGATATCTACAAGAACATTCTGTGACACGAAGGCAGGTGCACAATCAAATGTCCACCGTCATACAAGAACTCTACAAACCACCTTCATTTCATGTCGGCCGATTTCTGTCCTGACAGCCTATGATTGAAACCATTTTCTTCTCTGATGCTGAAGGATATAACATTGAATCAGTCTGCCATCCCTCACCCTGCTCTTTTTTTCCTTCTTCTGATGTTAGCCCTGCTTCTTCATAAACTTGCTCACTGACAAGGAATACCCTCTCAACAAAATTATTCTTTTTTCTATTACGGCGATATGTGTGTGTGAAATGAGCTATATAATCAATAGTGTAGGTTTGTAAACAGCAGCCGCACTCCACAAAAATGTGTTTTCTTTAGTAAACAATAAACTGCCAGCGTGTGGTCGGGATGCTCGTCTAGCACAATTTACAGGGAATAAGCTGGCCAAATTGAGAGCATTTGTCATTACAACAGAGGGATGAACAGGAGCTGATTCAGACTAAGGAAATGCTGAGTGACCGTGGAGAGATGTTTACTACTGTATGGCTTTAGGATGGTTACATGGAAATGTGAAAATCCTTTGTATTACACAGAAGCAGCACTCATGTCTATCGAGTATTTAGGCAGTGAACGTTGACAACATCTGAGCATTTCTATGAATTACAGTTTACAGTGTTGCTGCACGGCAGACACGTCTGTCACCATGCCAACCAAACTCTGCAACTCTGCTAATGCTATTGGATGCCAAGGGCCTGGTAACGGTCCCATTGAAATAACCCCCCCCCTCCCCCCCCCCAAGAATTCTAACCAAGCCAATCAGCGCTGAGCAGCGTACGTCACACACCGCAACGCTCAGTTTCTCACAAGCAACAAAGATGGTGTCTGAAGCGGACTTCACTGTGGCTCTTTCCTCTGTTCTAAATGAATTGGACACATCTTTAAAACCTCAACAAGAAGAAGCACCAAAGGCCTTTCTTCTAAAGAAAGATGTTTGCGCCATCGCCAGACGCCATCTTTGACTCAAACTAAAACAAAACCACTACATCGTGCAATACAGTCGTCCTTAGTGCCTTTTTTCTGATTGGTTATTTTTGAGCTGACTAGTCCCGCCCCTCATGGTGCTCTCTGCCTCTGAGCATCCAGACTTGTCCTCAGTGTAGAATAGACGGACGATGAGTCCGGCAGGCCAGGCTATATAGAACCCCCCACAATACAATATATGAGGCTAACTGGCAGGGGCATGACTGCCGTACACACCAGGCTCTGCTGGGTCCCTCCAACCACTGCCAGCAGGCAGCGTGTGGGTAACAGTCGAGACAACCTGAGCGGGGTGTGAACCTGTGAACTTGCGGTTACGGGGAGGGTACTTAACTCCTTTGCGACCAACGCCACTAAAATAAAACCAGAGTAGTTATGCAAGCATCCACTAAGATGATGGTACTGATGTTGGTTACTTTCAAAAAGGTGCAACATAAACACAAACATATGTGCTTGCATACTCACAAAGACACACACATAAGGTGTCATTTAGGAAACTCTGGATAGAACACTTACAAGAATCTGAGCTCGGAGTATCTCATCCTCAGTGGTGATCCTCTCTCTTATGACAGCCTGCTGGAAGTTCTCTTGGGCCACGGCCCGCTCTGCGGACAGCATCCTGGACACTTCGGCCTGGACTTGTGACTGGGCTGCGGTCTGAGCTTGTGCTGATGTCCGAGCCTTCTCTGCATCAAACCTGCATAAAATCATTAGTAAACTCCAATAAGATAATATCTAAAACTGCTAAATAACTTTTGATTTCAACAAACTCAGCGTAACCAAGGGGAAACTATTAGATTGTAATGTTGCACCTTGACATCATCAGTCACAACGCAGTACTACTGTGAAAGCACTTTAAAATGTTTTGATTTTTGTCAAATTTAAAATGTTTTAGATCAACAAAATTCTGAATCAGATGATAATCCAACCATGTTTAATCATTCATTTTAGTTCCTTTCTATTACTGACGTTGCTACGCGGTTATGTTCTAGGCATCAATGTACAACATTTTACAGGTACACTGATGTGCATTAGAAATGGGGCAGTATAATACTGTTGGTCAGAAGCATCTGTAAATAATTACAGAGCAGATACATGTATCCATCAATAGGAATAATCAGTTATATGAAACAGCTTAGAGAGTTGCAGCGCATTCTCGGCAGAATCAGTACTACCATTTCTACCTTGTCATTGGATTCTTATAGTTGCCTAGCAACACATCCCCAGTGTGCTTGATTGAATGAGGCGGAACATCCCTGAAACCTCTAAAAGTGATCTTCTGTGAGAAATCAAACAGTCGCGGTAAGGTAGAATAAACACAGTACAGAAAGCGGGCACCAGAGTGAGTTATGACGGACGGAATGAAGACAGCAAGGATCTTCATAAATGCCTGCCTATGAAAGATGTGGGAAGCTCATAAGAGATACGGCTGATGAGACTGATGATGCCCCAGAGTGACAGGCAATGTTAAATGATTATATGACACATTTTGATTCCTGGAAATATATGGATAGGATGCAAGATTCCTTCACTCTCAATGAGGTGTCCCATTCCACTCAGATATGTGAATTAGGAATTCCACCCAAGGATCATTTTTTATTCAGAACCCATAAAAACACAAGTTATGACTCATTTACAGCCTCCTCAGGTTTCTCTATTGCTCATTATGATAATTTACCAAACATATTGCTGTGGGCATGAATAATGAGCATGGTTTTAACTCCTAGTTCTGCTGTGTTAGATACAAGCACAATAATCAGACTGAATGATAGATTTTTGTCTTTTAAAGGAAGAAAATACTGAAATTTTTTTCAGTCACCTGAAAAAATATTACAATGCATGGGCAGCGATGACTACTGATTGACACATGAGCAAAAACAGTTCACTTACATACATTTAGCCCACAGTTGCAAAGCACGCCTGATGTCTTAAATCTGCCTGTAATGTTACTAAATGTTTTGGAACAAAGGGGACAGGAGAAAGAGAAAAGAAAAAGAAAGCAAGATGGTGAAAGTAAGTAGAGAGCGTGAGCGGTACGACATGACATGTTTGGCCCCGAGGAAGTGAAGCAGAGAGTGGGAGAAAAGAGATGGTGGGAGACGAAGAGAGACCAGCCATGTCCAGTCTCACAGTCCACTGGGCTGCACACGTCAGCACACTCCATCCATCATCCAGCTCTGACTCACACACTCACACACACACACAAAGAGAGAGACACATGGGGAGCCTCCTAATGGCCTTTTACATTCACCATTTCCCCCACAATCCACGCCTCCCTGCCTGCACGGCTAATGCATCTAAACTGCCTTTACTCAAGAAGCTCTAGCTATTGCCACGATCATGACAACTGAAAAGGAACAGTAAACATGATTTTTTTTTCCTTGGAAAAGTATTTAATGGTACTTAGATGGGCCAGCAAACGCAGTAAATTCAGTCTTTTGACATTTTTATTGGAACAAATGCATTTTTATCTAACAAGAAGAAAGTCTGGACACATAAAAATGCTCTGAATGCTTTGCTACTGAATCTCCTCAATGGAAAAATGCATGTGTAAACACCAAAACAGTGCATATGTCCCAATGACAACCTACTGTAATAGAAATGTTCTGATTTGGATGATTGGTTTTGGGCTAGAAGAGAAAAACAAAAATTTCAGGAAGGGACTCTTAAAGATATCCAGCAACATTTAAAACAAAACACAGTTAAATTAAAAATATACCTTTTGCTTTTCTGTGAAAAAAGTCGCACAAGAGTAAAAAACTACAATGAGGGGAAAAATAGGGGGAGAGCAAAGGTAAAAACCTACAGACTTCCTCACAAGTGCTAACCCAAGCAAAGACTGCTATCACTAGCTAGATGCTATCTGTCTGCTTCACCTCTATTGCTTTCCAGTCATTATTGCCCTGTCTCTGGGATATTGAATGCATTTTTCATTCGACTGTAGAAGATTGGCACTGGGAGGGAAGGGGGGTTTTGACACAGAGAATGGTTGAGTCAGACAGAGGGAGGAAATAGACAATAGCTAAGCCGGAGAAGGGAAAAGTATCCCGCCTTTAGAGAATAGACAAATGTTGTTTTCTGGCTTGGCTTGAGTAGCAGAGGATAATCTTTGCTAATTAACTGTTGATGCAATTGATCGTTGGGCTGATTCTTAAAACAGAAAGAAGGAAAAACAAAATGAAGTAGGATTGGTTTATAACGGAAAACGTTTGAATTCATTGTGTCTTCCTTTAAAGCTGTGACTTAAACAAAGGTACACAAAGAGAGAACAAATAAAAAAGATTACCTTTTCAGTGCTTGAAAGCTTATTTGGGTGTTGGAAATTACTACCAATTTACCACAACCCTGGCACTTTGTTCAGGGCCACCTTGATTTTGCTATAACTGCATTAAATGACCCTGGGAAGTGGGAACTGAAAACCTTTAGATGCTTTTGCTTGTTTGCTCTTCCTTGAACAGACATTTTTAACAAGGACTTCTATAGTTTAGTGAAAAAGAAGAGCACAACAATAATCTACCAGAGCCAATTGCATATCTAAAAGAAAATTAGAGTTTTGGCTAATGAAATCTATTTATTCCAGCTAGAAGTTAGAAGAATCACATTCAGCATTATCAATATTACATTATTGATAAATGACCCGCATTTGTATAGCACCTTTCAGAGTCAGGACTCCAAAGCACTTTACACTACAGAGTATCATTCATCCATTCACACACACATTCACACACTGATGGTGATGAGCTACACTGTAGCCACAGGTGGCCTGGGGCGCACTGACAAAGTCCCACCAGCGGACGAGGTGGGAAAGTGTCTTGCTCAAGGACACAACAGCAGCACTCTTTGTCCAGAGCTGGGATCGAACCTGTAACCTTCCATATACTGAACAACCCGCTCAACCTGTTGAGCTTCTGCTGCCACAGTGTTGGACAACACTGCTGGGGAACCGAGCATATGTGTGGTTTTTACCGTTTACGTTGTCTGGTTGGTTGTTACTCACCTTAACACAACTTATAACTTACAGACATTACTATCTCCTATCCATGGCCAAAATCTATACTGAGGCAAAAGTGATCTATGTTTACATATTTCATTAACAGTTAAGTGTTTCTTTATTAGAGAGGAAAGTTCTCTCACTAAAGACTCTGCCTATTTCATAAAGTATTGCCAAGTAAAACAAGCACTGGTATTTATTGAACTGTAACTACAGACATGATAAAAATAATTAGCTATGGTCAATCCTACGAATGGAAAATCCATTAAAACATCACCCCCGAGTCCTTAAGGGGTGAACATTAATTACTACACTTGTAAAAATATTCTTAAAAAAAGGCATTGAATTAATACCCATCGTCCCACCTCCCCCCCAAACACACACACACACACACACACACACACACACACAGCCTTTTATTTTCACAAAATGTGCACACACTAAAATATCAGGCAAACTGCATAACAATGGTAAACCCAGGTGCTTTGAAACAAATGCATTTAGAGCTTGATGCAATATTGATGTTGAAATAATGTTTCAGAATGTTGGTTATGAATATTTTATGGAAGCATGGTCTCTCCCACACACGTATGCACACACAAGAACACATGCATACACCCTATCTGACTGCAGTTTTAATAAAATGGTGGAAGAAAGTTATGGTGAAGGTCTCACTTACTAATTGTTTCAATATCTACTGTGGTCTAGTATGAATGGCTTAAAAGGAGGCATCAAAAGAATGACTGGATTACAAGTCTTACTCATCAATATTCATAAGCAAACATCTCAACTCTGATTGGCTAACAACAACACAACTCTTACGCTGCTTCCATTCATCATTCTTTCTTGGGTAAAAACTACAACACTGAAGTGTTATCTCCACAAATATTAAGCACCAACTTGTTTCACTATGTTGTGGAGATGCTAATGGTTAGCTTCTACAAGCCGAGACACGCTTTGCTCTCTCCTGGCAGCAACGTCAGTAACGCCTTCCCATGTAGGAAGCCATGGTGAGCAACTCCCAGAATGTAAATGTTCCTTGTGACATATATAGAGGAGGCTGGCTTTTTCTGACCTGATCATTTTCCCATTTATCTCTTGTCTGTCCTCACGATTTTGTCAACATCACCTTGTCTTTTCAAATAACCTAAAGCATGAAGCATGAAATAAAAGATGCAACTGCAAGTAAATCTAAATTATTTTTCAAATTTGATACACATTCTCTGATGTAAGTTTTAAACTAAATAGTAATAATTTAGCTGTTTCCATCCCTCCATAGTGTGTGTGTGTGTGTGTGTGTGTGTGTGCGTGCGTGCGTGCGTGCGTGCGTGCATGCGTGTGTGTGTGTGCGTGTGCGTGCGTGTGTGTGTGTGTGTGTGTAGACAGGTCTTTGTTAATGAAAATGTGAATACTACTGTAACATTTAAATACATTTAAATAAAAACAAACACAATATGATCAGTAAATCATTCAACAGAGTGGCTGGTTAACGCAGAAGCTCTGCGAGAAGGTCAGTGTTCTCACTCAGAAGTCTGGCATACAGCTGCAGCCAGCACAGGCTGCCCAACCACATGCTGAAATAACGGGCAGAAGTTCCACAAAAACAGCTAACCTTTGAGTTACTCAACACAGGCACACACACACACGCACACACACACACACACACACACACACACACACACACACACACACACACACACACAGAGTTTGATAACAGTTCTGAACATAGCAAATGTGGGAAACATAGATTGAGAACTACAGAAGAAAAGACAGAGAAACGTAAAAATGAAGGAAAAAGAAGGTTTCAAAGTTTGATCAAAAGAAAGAGGACGAGGAGCTGACACAAGAAGGAATGCTAAGTCGCAGAGAGTGTCCAGAAAAGTAAAGAGCTGGTGCTTCATGACAAAGGGAGAAGTGATGGGTTGGTGTGAGAGTTCTTTTACCCTCATCCCATCTTCTCTCTCTTCCTTTTCTGTGTCGTTCTGCTCTGATGCCTCACAGAGAAGCAGTGGAGGCAAATCTGCTCTCTGCACCCGCATATTCCCACAAATTAGTTTAGGCTGCACCTAAATAAACTCGGAGCTCAGAGCCCCTACTTCACTTCTACCAGAGCAAAATATGCAAAGCCAGATCTCTGGAGTTCATTTATGGCAGTACAGCCAAACAGATGGAATCGTGCCTAATTGGAATTCCACAAATCCTCAAAATCCCAGAAAATTTTTACACAGCAATACTGAACAGGACAGAATGGACTCATCCTTTTCATTAACTGTTTTTGAAGCAAGGTGAAACAGGCAAACACGTGCAGCTGCAGTTGGGTTGTCGCTAGTAATGCATCTGTTTTCAGTTTATTCAATTTTGTCTGAAAACTTGTATAGAATTCCTTTTTAGTTTTTTACATAACACATGCTTAAATAAGAATAAAAAGTAAATATATATGCATTTAAGAAATGTCAACACTAGGAAATGTTTTGCACTTCATAAAACAGCTGTTAATAATGCAGTTACAAAAAGTCTTTGAAAGAGGAAAAATAAGTCAATAAACATATTTCTGGTTGTCAATTTCTCTCATCCTGAATGAACCTGAAAAAGTTGGTGGAGCACAACTTTCCCACCATGAGGAGAGAAAAAAGTTTTATTTCTCTCCAATCCAAAGTTACTGATCAGCTTGGACTGTTGGGATTTTACTGACGTGAATTCAAGAGAATCGGCCAAAAATAGTTTAGAGTTAAAAAGGCAGCAAAGAAGCCAGAGGGTGAAGGGTGACGGGAAAAATGTTCAAAAAGCAAAAATAAAGAGCATGCTTCTTCATCAGGCAGTGCTAATGGATCACCCCTCTGCATGCAGGAAATTATCTCAGCATTGTGCCCTCCTTACTAAGACATGATTAATTGATTGCAAGAGAGCAGGAGGACAGGAGGGCATCAGATAAAGAGGAAAAGGAAAAGTGCTGAGGTACTTCGGAAAAGATGTAAATTCAAAACAGTAGGGATCGGAAAGACGGATGTTGACCTTTTTGACTATTAATGGAAGAGAAACGTGTTCACCTTAAAAAAAAGTCCTTAATTCGTTTAAAAAACCTGGAAAAAGACATAGACCTGACAGTTGTGTGGTGCCTGATTCTAACTGGAAGAAACAAAGAGGGAAGAGATGTCTAAAGGAACAGCCAAGATGTTTGGCTCCATACCAAAAATCTCTTTTTAAAATTTCTGTTACACAAGAAACATTCTGCAAAACAATAAGATTGGATTGTTAACTCATTCACTGCCAGCCGTTTACTGATCACTAACAGGCTTCGCTGCCAGCATTTCTGACCGTTTTTACTGTTTTTTTTAAGAGTCACAGAACGTTGCGCACTAGGATGATGTCGATGCCTAAACAACCAAGACAAAGAGGAGACTCACCTCTTACATCAGGAAGAGTCCGTGTGTTTCGAGCGTTATCCGTTCTTTCATAATCCGTTGTCGAATTGTGATCGGCAGACACTTTTCCGGTTCGCGCCGCACTTTTTTTTACAGGAACGGCCCAAAACGATCTCCTAACACATGGATGTTTTGCTTCCTGATCATGTGATGTGTGACGTATGCGGATGAAGATCGGCTTCAGGGCTGAGATGTTTGTTCTATCAGCGCGGGGGCTCGTTCCGATGCTCAAACAGTAAAAACATGTAAATGACGACTTTAGTCGTCATTGCCAGTGAATGAGTTAAAAGACCCTGTGTGTGTGTGTGTGTGTGTGTGTGTGTGTGTGTGTGTGTGTGTGTGTGTGTGTGTGTGTGTGTGTGTGTGTGTGTTTTACCATGCTTGCATCTCTTGCTTGGCCTTGGCCCTGTCTTGCTCGAAGCCTTTACTCAGCTCATCAGTGATCTTCTTCCTCAGAGCCTCTTCATTCACTAAAAACAGAACAAGAACAGGAGCAAAAGCAAACGGATGAATGAAGGGAACTGGGTTGAGTAAGCAGAAAAATGCTTCAAAATATCTGCAAAGAAAAATCTGCCATAAAGAAACAAAACTAAACATAAAAGAAAATAAGACAAAAAATAATGATTCCACACTGAAATTATACAATTATCTCAGAAAGTGATGTTCAGCGTGGTGAAACTTGATTTGTTTACTAAATGTACAAATTAACAAAGCTGTTATAAAATGTTGAATATAGAGAATGAAAATACTTATTTGCCTAAATATTTTACATGGTCCTCAAATGTGATTGGTCAAGAATGATGAATCATTTCCCATTAGAAGAAAACAAACAGAACAGTTAAAAAATGTGTTGTGTGAAAGATTAACATGTCCCTGAATATCTTATATTATTCACACACACACACACACACACACACACACACACACACACACACACACACACACACACAATAATAATAGTAAAATGTCATACACACATCCTTTATCCTAACATCAAACCTTCAGCACCACCCTGACTACATACATCATGTCACTGCCGACATACGTGTACTCTTTGTCCTCGCTGTTCTATCTTAGCAGGTAATTAAGCATGAAAGTAAAGATGCCGGCCAGCCACCAGCCCCAAAAACGTGCTCTGAAGACTGAAGTGGCATGCGGTGCACTGCAACACTGCAGTGATGGAGGAGGAAAGTGTGTGAGTGTGTCAAGATTAGCCTCCCACTACATTAGTTAGATGGGATAATCCCCATTGTCAGAGTCTATTATCACCTGGTAACGTGGTAACAGCAGGCCACAGAAACCTCATTACACCTAAATCAGATTAACACTAAGAGAAAACACCAAGACCAGGAATATGCAAAGTCATTTATTTTAATCAGCTATGCTCTGGTTCTGCATTCAGACACACTGGTGGTTTAAAAGCTGTTCACTGTTGATCTCTCATCTAACACACCTGCGGGGATAGTCAGGGCTTTCTGAATCTTATCGATACATTTTAAAATGACAGCAATTAAATTGCTTAATAACTTGGACCACTGACATTCAATGGATTGGTTTTAAATATAACCTCCTCAAAATTGAAATTCTATGTAACATAGACCATTTTCTTTTCTGTAGCAAACAATAACAACACCTATGAAGCACGACAGCTGATAAATGTTTGGAAATAAGGGGTTTGGAAACACTAAAACTAACAAAATGAAGGGTTACTACTTTCTACTTTCGAGTGCATCCTTAGAGGCACACACTGCTGTCGAATGCTGTCCAGAGTGTGGAAGAATAATATCCATCATGTTTGACTGCACTAACACGTATCATTGATCTCACTGCAGAGGAGAGACTAATTACAGCTGTGCTAGGACAGAAGAGACAACCTGAACACCTGACGGAGGATCTGCCACTATATCGAGTCACCAGTAATATAATCTAAACATGGAACAACTATTTTGCCTAAAGTGTTTGTAGTTTTAGCACCAGTTTGAAATTCAAAAACCTCATGGATGTTAGTGTCGAGGTAGGGTCCCCAAAATGTAATCATGTATAGGAAACTCTTTAAATACAACACAGAATGTGTTTAATGCACCGTGCCCTTGACACTAAAATCAAGTAGTCCCTCTTACAGTAGCTTTCATCTGCATTTTCAAAGCAGGCCCTCTTGAAGAGTGCCATGAAAAGTAAAAATTTCAAAGTCCTCTAAGTTCAGGCAAGCGCAGACAACTCTTCATTTCCTCTCTAGCTTTGCAAAGAGAGGCTTCAGATGGCTGGCGAGCCCACGGGGTCAGCCACAGAACAGGTACTGATATGATAAACACTGTCTGGGGTCCTTGAGGGAAGCTGGTTAGGGTCGGAGACAATTCCAGATTGACAGAGACCTTGTCAATCCTGAGTAGGACATGTAAATGTTAAAAAGATTAAAAACTCATCATCTTTTTAGACGCGTCTCCCTCCTTTTGCTTTCCACCAATCACTGCACCCTATGGAAAAACCCACAGAGGCGGCGGCGAGGCAGTGGAGCACAGGCTATTGGCAGTGGAGATAATAGACAAAGGCAAATTGCATTTCTCATCAGAAGTTTCATTAACCCCGGGACCCGCGTGGAGGGCATAATCTGTAACATTACCACTTCCTCACGTTTCTACCTTGCTCTTCGTTGAGTCACCCCACAGATTCCACAAAACGGATGGAAAACAGAAAGGAAAAAGTTGCCAAGGGCTGGTGTCCTGATGCCACTCTGATTGTCTGATTTCCTCTTTATTCCCAGTCTTTGCTAACACAACTCTATGTTCTAGACCACATGTGTCAGACTCAAGGCCTGCGGGCCAGATGCGGCCCGCGGAGCATTTTTATGTGGACCGCGAGATAAATATCAAAAATATATTAAAAGTGGCCCGCTGGCCGATTTTACCGCAAAGACTTTAACTCCCATGATGCTTTGCGGCGTTAGCGCGGAGCCGAAGCGCCCCCTCCTTTGTGTTTTTCCAGCGTCTGCTGCCGGTGTCTGCAGCTCCGCTGTCTCGGACAAACTAAACATTTCTCGCACTCAGCGCCGAGTTCACTCAGCTATTTTCTGACGTTGAAGCCCAGAAACGGAGATTCTAGCCGCTCAGTAATGTGTTCACGACTGAAAGAGAAAGTTTTCCAACTAACGTCCAGAAAGAGCTGATATAACTCCAGCGAGCAGCGACACGCTCAAACCAGCATGACTCTGTGGCTGCTGTCGTTGTGTTTCCTCCCCGACACACAACAACGTGGTCAAGCTGCTCAGACATGTTCAGCAGCACAAACCTATGTGAGCACCTGTTGTCATCTAATGTTGTCATTATTATGATGAAGATAAACAAAACAACAGGAGTCTCCTCCTCAGCTCAGATCAACCCCATGATGCAGGTATCTGGCTGGAACAGGTGAGCATCACAGTAAACCAGTGGAGCAAACTGAGCTTTAAATATGTTGGTTTTATGCTCTTTTTCTGCTCCAAAACATGAAAGTTAACAGGTGAGATGTTGCATTTTCATTTAAGATAAAATGATATTTTATTTTGTTGTTGGCCCGTGAGAAAAGATTTAACCTACAGTAAACAGGAAGTGGAAAGGCTGCAGATAGATGAATAGAATAGAAAATCCCTTTATTGTTCCTCAGTGGGGAAAGCTAGAAGTCACAGCAGCGATGACACGTATGACAGGAGAAAAAAAGGAGAATAAAAAATAAGAAAAATGAATAATCAAGAAAACATAAATCCTGAATAGATTTTAAAAATGCTGATTATACCACAATTAATGAATACCACTGATGCCTTTTATTTAAAACTGACTTGCTCGTGTGTAATTTGGTTATTCCACATTCAGTGTTAATGCAGAAATAAGTTTGTTTCCAAATTTAAAGGTTCAAAATTGCATATATGTTGATAAAGAAAATGTGTAAATTTGCCGTCACTTCTTCAAAAAATATTAAGTTTGGCCCTCGACTCCGTCCCAGAGTTTCATTTCGGCCCCGTGTGAGTTTGAGTTTGACACCCCTGATCTAGACTCAAAGGCTTAACTGATCACTTATACAAAACAACAGGAAAGTTATGAACTGAGAATTACGTGTCACAAGTTTCCACCAACTTTTTTCTCTCTCGTCTTCCCATTCTTTCTGCTACGCCTGGGAGACATTTTTAAACAGACTATTAGTCCAGAACCGTGTGTGGGCTCCAGCATATGAATATTTATAGCACATTGGAGAAGGTGTAGGAGGTTCAACCTTGACTATGGCGTAATCAGCACACATACTTACTTGGGGCATGATTTAGAGACGGCCGACCTGCTGAGAACCTCACTCGATACCCAACTCTTGTGGACACACATAATCAATGTCTGCCTCATTAAGGTTGCACCCTTTGAGAATTGGGCTGAACTTTGCAACATTTTAACGAGATTCACATTCACATTCATCACACCTTTCGCTTGTATTCCTTAAAAAGAGCATGCTCAGGCATGATCAATCGTACAAGTTGACTTTTCCTCACTTTTATAATACTTTGTGACCTTGAGTCTAAATGCAGCTCTGAAGTCCCCTCACATGGACGCCGCTGTGGATGTCCACACACAGACACATGGTCTAATAACAGCTCAGGTCCTCATCAGGAGCAAACACATACTTTAATGTTAAAAGAAAATTGCATAAAAAAGCATCAAACTTAGAGCAGGAAACCAGTTTTTTGCTGATCTGCTCTACAGGAGAGGTCATTTATGTCTACTGGTCCCAATTAACCTTTTCCTTTTTAATTCCAAATAAGTGCTTGTAGACAAAACCAAAAAATAAATAACTAAGATGGAGCTAAATGTTCTTCAGCAGATGACTTGTATGCAAATTGTCTACTTAAAAAGTGTCACTTTACAAAATGATTCCTCTGCTATACTCAAGAAGTGCTTTCTAACACACTCCACAACTTATACAACACCTAACTCTGATGCTCTCACAACATTCATTTGATCTGAAAACAGATCAAATAATAAAGTTCTAACTTTATTTTTGCAAAAACAAACGACTGTGATATAGTGTGGGCCCTGATAAACACACAGGCTGCTCAAGCCTGATTATGAGTAAAACATGGGAAGAAGTTTGTTGCAACACCTCCTCATCTTAAAGGATTTTTTCCAAGAGGAGCTGTGTGGGATTTTTGTACTGCCTCATTTTGGCCAAAGTTAGATAAAATATGTTACAGCAGGCCACAAAATGTATCCCGGTAAAAAGAACTTTACACAAGTTTTTCGAGTTATTTTAGGGAGTCGCAGTTATTTTACAAAGTGAAAAATTCATTCTTCTTGTCGTTTACGGCCCATTTTGCAAACCCTCCATCATTTTGCAAGCAGTGCATTTTCTAGCTGCTGTCCAGTGCAGGTAAGACACCAACTGCTCATGGGAGCTTGAAGGATAAATAAAAGAAATGCACACACATGCACGCACACACACACACACACACACACACACACACTTAATGATGCCTGCACGTTTGTTGTAGTAAACAGCAGAGGTGTTGTTTTAATCACCAGAGCCAGCGTAGCGTGGCATAAGTTGGCCTTTTTTTAATTACCTTACTAAGTGAGCACAGCCAAGGATGGAAGAGCTTGCCCACATCACGGATGCCACCCTAGAAAGGATCTACATCCCTTCTGAACGATGAACAGGTAACCTTCAGATGTCCTCTGCAAGATCAGATTCATGCAGCAACTCTAAGCAGACAATACAACTTAAAGTTTGCTTTGAAGGATTTTTAGCTGGCCATGAAGTTGTTTGGTTCAAAAAGCACATTTCTGATCAGTTTCATGAAAGTTTTGCTTTTTGCACTATTAATGTCAGATGAAATATCCTTATTCTTCCTTTTAAGCTGTAAATGTCTGCAACGTGCTTTAGCTGGATATATAAAGTACTACATAAAGTACTTTTTACTACAAGTAAAGTAGGCCTAGAGAATACCAAAGAAAGTCTGGAAGATTATTTCAGTCTGCATTCATTATGTTACTCTCTCAACAATCTCTCCCAGGTTCAGAAATGAATTAATCATGTCATAAACAGTTAAGGGGTGGCAATAAATCATAAAATGGCCGCAGCTACTGCAAGGCACTTTTTTAAAATTAAGACTAATTATAATCTCCATGAAAAGTTGGAGACAAGCGGCTTAAGGTGGCTTGCAGTTTACACCCACACAATAAACACAATCAAAATAAAATCCTTAATAAACCCATGGCAAGTTCAGTCCTGCAAAACCTCTGCCTTCTAATTAAACATGTTGCAGATGTCAATTGAGTATTTAAAAACTATTCAAATAGTGATAATCTTTTGCAATTTCTAAATGAGCTTTAATACAGTTTTAGAAAGGAAATAGACAGAGGCTAATCAATTAGCTGAAATAAAAAAAATAAATAAATAAAGTATGAAATATGAAATCCCATGCAACCAAAGCACCAACTTATTTAGTTCCTTGATTATAAAGCTTCAATTAAAATCTTATACCAGAACAATAGGTTGGATTTTTGTGTTTTTCCATTTAACAAACACAAATTCTCAGCAACCTGGAATAAAACTCACCCACTGCTGCAGCAGGTGGTGGAGCTGGACTCGATTCAGCCCTTGCCACTGGCTTGAAGACTGGAGCAGGTGATAATGGCTCCACTGTGGGCTGTGGAGGAGGTGCAACTGGTTCACTAGCAGCAGTAAACTCGGGAAAAGGAGGTGAAGCTAAAGGCTCAGCGGCCTGTGAGGGCAAAGAGTCCCCTGAAGGAAGGAGGGGTGCTGGCAAGATTGTGACAGGCTTGAAGACAGGTGGGGATGAGAGGGGCTCTGAATCAAAAAGAAGGGATGAGGGGATGGGTTCACTCTTTACAAGAGGAGGGTGAGGTGGTGTGAAATCAGGAACACATGGAGAAGCAGGAGGTGCAATAGGTTTGATTAATGGAGAAGAAGTGGCAATGGGTTGGCTTATAGGAGAAGGATCAATCACAGAGGGAGAAGCAAGTGATGTGAGTGCTTCCACCACAGCTGGAGCACGACAGGGAGCTGAAGTAAGTGTTTCAGTGTGAGCAGGAGGAGAGGGAGGTGTTAACAAAGTTACTGCATCAACAGAAGCAGGAGGTGTAGCTACAGGCTTAAAAGCAGGATCAGCAACAGCATTGGCAGCAGCTGAGGATACTGAAGGTGCAAGCTTCAGATCAGTTGTGTTGGATGTCACTACCTTTTCTGTAGGGGGTTGAGGAGGTGCAGCCGCAGTCTCTGCGGCAGATGGAGGAGCAACGAGAGGAAGGGGAGGAGGCAAGGAGGTGAACGGGTCAACGAGTGGAGGCACAGGCTGCAGCAGAGGAGGAGCAGAGATGGTGGGTGGGGGAGAGGAGGCATTATTTTGTTTTGAAGGAGCAGCAGGCCCTTTCATTCGCTTGATGACATTTTCAGAGAGCTGCAAACGACAAAGAAAGACCTTTAGAAGAACACACACCTGACATGACCTCCAACAATGTCACACTTTGTCTTATTGAACAAGTGGCCAAAAGCAACAGCAAAGTAGGGGAAAAGAAAGAAAACTAAACAAAAGCACGACAGGCTGAACAAGATGCTTGAAGTGTAAAAAACTGCAGTTTTTCTGTTAATGTTAATACCAAATATATCTGAGTATTTCAGTTAACAACAACTTGACATTTAACAAGGGGGCCAGTTTATTTTATTTTTTTTAATCACAGTGATTGCTGCAATGATGATTTGTAAGTTCCACCTCTATAACATTTTATGAATGCAATACAGTACACACAAGAACAACTCTACTTTTACACAAACGGGAAAGAAAAACACAACTAATTACCCTTATTCTAAAAGTCTACTGGAGCTCTTTTCTGCTAAAAAAAATCTGTCATTCGATACCGTACTTTCTCTTGGATTTGCCAAAATAATTTAGAGACAACTAAAACAAAGCTCACCTGTACATCTGAACACATTATATATTTTGTTTCCAGACTTTTCTGCACCAGTTACTTTTACATTATTTGGTTTTATTTACATATTACGCAGCAATTAAACTTTTATTTAGGAAACAGAATAGTACTAATTTGTGACTTTTATGCTGGCTAACATGTATTATGTACTAATAGAACTGATCGTATTTCCATCCTAGTTTTTAGAAGAAATAATTAAATTAAAATTAAAATGCATCACTATAACCTTAAGCTGCTGATCAAATAAAAACCGGCTATGAGGTAGTAGATTTTATTATAGAAATCGACCAAAATAAACAGGATTAAACAATAGCTTCCTCACATAAACCTTGGCTAATGACAGACAGCAGCCTTATCTGATTGGCTAATTCCTCTCCGTGTATTTTTAACAACAGCTGAGAAAGGCGCAGGTAAACAATACCAGGCTGCGTGACTATATAATGTTATCGTCACAAACACCTCATCGGTAAATAAAAAAATAAAAAAAACATGCCTCAAGCGCTAAATAATGTGAGTTTTGTCATCGTAAGCCAGATACAGAATTATTTCCACAATTCAGGTGTCTAAACCTCACTTCACTTTCAGACTCAGCTTGCAGTTTCTTTAGTTCTGAACTTTTTTTTAGTCTGCTTCCACTTTAACTGTGAATGGAAGTTTCCAGTCTCTCACATGTCTGAGCCGATGGTTTGAGCCCAACACTTCCCTTCTAAGCCACTTTATTGTCTCGGTTCACTAATTTAGCTTCTTTCACAGCACCTGTTAGAAAGTTTGCCTGTAACTCACCCGTATGCCCTTCACCACTGTTACATTATCGTAGTCGTCCGACTCAAATGACACTCTCCGGGTACTGTTGTTCGCTCCCATTGTTTGTCAGCGGATTGTCCGAAGCGTGGTTTATCTGTGTTGCATTTGATGTTAACTACAATCATCCACTTTTGCTTTTATTCAGTTTGGGGCCCAAATTCTTCAGTTTCAGAGGGTTCGCTCTTCCTTAGCGTGACGTTTACTCAAGAACGCGCAAGATTATTGGACAAAAGACTCGTCCACCGTAACATCAGCAGTTGTGATTGGTTGTTTTTCGTGAGTGGGCGGGGTGAAGAAAGTGGCATGCTGGATATCCTCTTGACATTTCACCAGTTTGCTTGACATCTCTGGTTACTACAGAGTTAGCCAAATATTGTACTCTAATGAGAGATACATAAGTTAGAGTAAAAACATTGTTATCAAAAATTCTCAAGGGTACAATAGTATTATTCAAACAGGCTTGTTTGTGACTCATCAGATAAATGAAAACACAACTAAGATTTTCACATTTTTTGAGGGTACTGATTTCAAAGTGCTGGAACAGTACATGGGTGGTCCTTCCACTGACAGGAAGTACAATTTTCTGTTCATTCCCTTAACCTTCACATGGTTGAACTAAATAAATTGAAAATGTGTCATCTGGTGTATTTCTGAGTAAAACGGAATAAAACCGCCTTCAGTGAAGTAGGTAGAGGTGGTAGGTATTAGAAATTGTACTCAAGTAGTATTTGTCATCATCTGTTTTTGTGTTTCTGTTGGTTTTGGGTTTTGTCTAAGCTCCACAGTTTATCATGTACACCTGCTCCCAGTCGGTTTTCAGCTCACCTGTTCCTCACCTCCCTCAGTGTATAGGCAACCTGTGTTAGTTTCGTTCTGTGTTCGATTCCCCTTTAGTTGCTTGTTTGCTCCAATGTTGGCTCTGTGATCTTTCTGTCTTCTGCCCATTTTTTGTCATTAAATTGTTTTTGATGTCACCTGCCTGCATCCTGGGATGTTTCACCTACTCTTGAGTCCTACAACAACCACACTGATAGAGCAATACTTCATAACAACATTGCTCATAAAAATAAAAAGTACAATACCATAAAACAACTCACAGAATTGCAAGTTTTCTAAAAGATACTCAAGGAAATGTAACTACATGAACATAACTACTCACTTCGGGTTATTTACTATTAATGGTGACTAAGTCACATAAATGTTGTATCAAGGACGACAGGAAAAATTGTCTCTAAAACTCATTGCACATGCTCATATTTGCATATCCAAATGCTTTACCTTTTTCCTGCTCTTTATAAAAAGTAATTAAGCAAGTTACTAAATAAATGGCTTGTCACAGCAGCAACATAACAAATGTAAATCATAATTATTAGATATAAATTCACTAACGTAAATAAAATCGTTATTAAGACGTTGACAGCAATACTTTTGTTTTTAAAATTCATTGCGAGTTTCAAAGTCATAATTATTAAATATCAATTAATGATTTATCACATTCATTTTAAAGAAGTGCAATGCAAAATTTTCTTTCTTTCAGTGGTGGAAATAGGTTTCCGAAAAGCTGCCTGTCAAAAAATGAATAAATAAATTATATATATATATATATATATATATATATATATATATATATGTATATGCATATATGCATGAGTCTAAAAGGAAATTTAGTTAATTTTAAACTCAAGCATATTGGGGTCAATTACTTGACCCCGTGTGAATCAGATTAAAAAAATTTCACCATATTTGGTTTGAACCACTTTATATTTAAGTATATGACATAAACATGTTTGGCTGCATCCATACTGTCACAAGAAATCTGTTATTCACACTGTAAGTTCTGAAGAGCAAACCAAAATTAAATTAATGATAAAATTCTCAACTGAAGTGAATACAAACATAATACAAATTATCTCAAGTTGTTGCTTTTTTCCATCAAGAATTGACAAAGTGAAAATTGAGCAGATTAAATGAAAAAAGAGATAAGGAGACGTGGATGTGGGACCATGAACAGGGACGATGGAGTTTACACGTTGGACCGCGCATGGGACTGCATCGTCGGAGAGGGGAGAGCGGGCAGCAGAGGGCGACGACGTCCTCTGCTGCCCGCGGATAAACGGAGAAGGAAGTGACGCCACCATCAGCGTCAGCCTGAGGAAGTCTGCGGCCGCAGACGAAACGTAGCGATTAAACAGGTAACAAAACTGTTTCTGTGTTTTAAAAAGAATGACAGCGTGGAATAAGAACCACGACACACAGCATGAACACACCTAAGATGTAGAAAGTGAAACAATTGCTCATAGACCTTGACATGTTTTAAAAATGCTGGGTGTTCTAATAAAAATACCATAAAAAGAAAAAAAATCACATTTTCAATGTCGTCAATAAAATAACATAGATTTAATATGGATGGATTAACATATAATAAATATGTATTAGATAAGTGATTGATTTGAATGTTCAAGTTAAATTATTCTTAAATAAGAAATAGAGCAAAGGCAGTCCTAATTTATCAAAAAGCTTCTTGTATGAATTTTATACCACATCAAACCTAAACAGCATTGTGGAGTTTAAAGGTACAACATGAATATGAATGAAGTCAGAATGACATCCTGTGGACAAATGTGGGTACTGCAGTCCAGTTTCAAAACAAACAAGTGACTCTCTCGTTCCTGTTCCATGACTTTCATGGCTGTTGCCAGCTGCAGATCAGCACCAGAAGATTCTGGATGACGAGTGAAGAGGAGTCATACACAGTAAGTTGATAAGCAGATGAATACATTTCACTGTAATACGGATTTGCAAAAGTAGCTTTAAATTGTTTTTAGAGCTAACAATTTTTTCTAAGTGCTTTACACTACAATTCATTCATTCACACACTTCCATGAGCTGGGATTGTCCTACAACCCTCTGATTACTGGGCAGCCTGCTCAACCTCCTGATCTACTGCTGGCCTACAAACTACAAATGCCAGCGCTGCAGCATTAGATCAGCTCAGAGTCTGCAACCCTCACAGACTGTAAACAAAGACCACGTCCCACCATGTTCATTTTGAAGGAAGGAAAAACTGACAACCTCCAAAGAAAGAAATCTGTTCAAATGTTACCTTCCTTCCATGATTGAGTCATTAGATTATTTCACTGTAAAATTCTAACACATTGTACCTTTAAAACCACAGCTGGTAGTTTGAATTACCTTGAGGAAAGCTTTTGCAGGAAGAGTGAGCCAGTATACTTGATATATTATACACATATTGCAGTGCAATTTCAATAAGGTTGTTCTCTACTTATTGTTGTAGGATTGTGTTTTCTGCAATGTGGAAAAATGAAAACAAATCAATAGAAACCGCTTTAAAAATTCATTGTATTTATGGGAATTTCTATGTGAATTGAAGGCTCATATGAATCATTTTAAACAATATAATCATGGACCAAAAAATTTACACAATCTATAGCTATCATCGAGGGCATACAATTTTTCCTTCAATTGTCAGCCATAATACACTGCAAAAAAAATTATTGTTTTGCATCTGCTGGGATTTTCTGTGATAGCAGGAATTCTAATGTGTTTACTGTAGTCATAATTTTATTCCATATAGAGGGCTCACGCTTTCATACATCAAGTCTACAATGCAAAGATTATGCAACAAAGATTGATAGTGTGCAGCAATGCCCGTGGGCATGCTCTGAAACACCTCAGGTTGTATTGAACACAGTGCTTATAGTTAAACACTGAATGGTGCAGTGTGAAAAGGGACCTTGCTTTGTGTCTGCATCAGCATTATTGTGGCAAGAAAGATTTTCATTATAAGCAGCTCAACTGTGATGCACAGTGATCAAGAAACATCAATGATAAAAACAATAGATGAATGCAATAAAAAAAAACAGTTTAGCAGCAATTCGTTTTTTACAAGTGTCACAGATGAAAAAGTAATAGTATCACTGCACAGTTTGCTTATCTTTGTACACGGTACTTTCCTGAACTTCTCGTTCCAAAAACTCACATTAAGTTGTGATAGCTGCAGAGAAAAATTCAAATTAACAATATGTATGTTAGCACCTTTGTGAGTTTTTGCCTTATTAAATAGCTTATATGTAGTGTTGATGAATTTGTCTGACATATCATGAAAATCCCAATATTTTGTGTCTTGGAAAATTAGAATATTCCATAAGATCAATTTCAACAAGAACATTTTAAATAGAACTGTCAGACATGTGAAAAGTGTGTTCTTTTCCGTGTCCTCAACACTTGTTGTGCCTTCTTTTGCATGAATTACCTTCGTAATTATAGTTAATCTTTTTTTTTCAGAGTAACAAACCCTGGTGTTTATTGGTTTATTATTTTTGCAAACAAATGTTTGTAATTAGTCACTTTTAATGTGTGCATGCAGGTAGTAGTTGGTATTGATGGGCCAAGGCATGTCTTGGACACAACTAAGGGCCCCCCACGAAAAAAGCATGGGATTGACTGGTCTAGGTTTTTGATACACTGACTCCAACTTCAGTCCACTCCTATTAAAGCTCCCAAAATTCTTAAAGGTGTATATATACATACATACATGTGTGTGTAAGTGCAAACTTGCAACCCTCTGGTTACTGGGCTCGTACTGACGGTAACTCCTTTGCCACTGCCACTGAATTGAAGGTTTTCTTATCTGTAAGCTATACCCATCAAAATTACAAGAAAAAAAGGTTTGTGCACTCTATGGGTAACAAATCTACATAATATATGAGTTTCATCTCTTATATTCAAATTCAATTCAATTCAAAAATACTTAATTAATCCCAGAGGGAAATTGATTAAATATCAGTGGTGTCCAATCTTGTCCCTTAAGACTTTAGACTATTACAGTTCTGGGTTTTACTTACTTGCTTTGCAGGTCCGTCCCCCCCTCCTTTGTATTGTGGACCATATCTGCTGTACAATTGAGAATGGTGAGAGCATTGATTCTAGACCATGAAGGGGTCCATCTCCTTGAGTCCTGATTGATGTGCTGGTGGAATGATGAGATAACATTGTGGGTAATCTTTGTTTTCCAACCACTTATCCAGTCCAATCTAATTGCTGTGTCAAATGGTAGCAAATGTTTTTTTGTCTTTCTTCTATTTTTTTTCTTCTGTGAAAACTCTGACCACCAAGGACCCGTTGTAAATGTTAAAGCTCTTATCACCTAACCCTCAAACTCTTTTCACATAATCTACTGGCTTCTTTGACGTAAGGATTCAGAGCTGGTGCTGCCAGTGGATACTGAGCATGCTGTTCTGACTGATTGATTGGATTAGGTGAAAGGGCAATGTTGCCTTTATCAAAAAATACCACCTGTTGATATTAAAATTTGGAGAACATTTTACATAAATTAAATTCCAAAAAGCTCTTAAGGAGACTACACAGAACTAAAAATGTTTTAAAAATCTTTTCAAACAATTCTTGATGTTATTAATTATTATGAAGAATTCTTTTCTAAATCTGGATTGGCTGCAAAATGATGACTGAAAGTATGGACACACTGGAGGGTATTCAAAAGGCCATTTCACACACAGTCAATTCAATGTGCTATTCAGGTACAAGAAAAAAAACACTAAAACATAAAACAGTAGATTGGAAAATAAAACGTAAAATATACTAAATTAGATTTAAAAGGGAAAAGAAAACCGAGGAAGAACAAACTATTTTTATATAGCGCCTCTCAAGATAATCACGAGGTACACAAGAACCCTAACCCTAACCCAACCAAAAACAAAACTAAACAAAAAAGACTAAACATGTCAAAATAAAAATGGGAAAATGATATTTTTTAAACCAAAAAGGTATTCAGGGATTCCCCCCCCCCACCCCACACACAAAAACAAGTCAAAATTACACTAATTACTTAAAAATGACAAAGAAGCTTATATATTTTAGTTTAATCATTGCAGCAAACATTATTGTATGACATTTTTGACGACGTAAGATAGAGAAAATTTGCCCAACAGAAGCAAAGCAGTTTTTAACGCTGTAAACTACATTTCCCAGCATCCCAAGGTCTGACCTCACGCTCCTCGCTTCCTGTTTGAGTCTGGCAGCTGGAAAAATGGCTGCGGACACAAGCAAATACAGGAGTTCTGTAAACAAAAACAAAGACCCCTCAGGTCTTCTCATCTCTGTCATTAGGTAAGCGTTTTTAGTGCTTTATATCAAGCCAACATGATATCTAGACTGTCAGAAGGGTCTTTTATTCTTGCATTTTGACTCGGGGACGAATTCACTGCTAGCATGGAGCTACATGGGAAGCAGCCACATCCTTCCTGTATCGTAATTTCAAAGAATTAAACGCTAAATTGCTTAAACGTTTCCGTCGTTTTATTTACGATATTATATGACATTAATTATATTAACGCTTTAATGTCAAAACATGTTATACGAAGCTCATTTTATTGTCAATGGAGTCGACTATCGCTGACAATGATTCATATAATGCACCTTCATTTAACAGCATAAAACCCAGAATATCTTTACGATTTGTTTTTAGTTTTCAGCTTCTGAAATAAGAATTAGCAGTGTTCATGAAGGCCTTGTGACATTAAACTAAAGTACACGGATGCATTTATTTTTGTTGTTCCTCTGATGGAGCTTTGTGTTTTCTGTCGTCTCCTGATTCAGGACTCTGTCCAGCAGTGATGATGTGCAGGACAGAGAGACAGAGAAGGGTCGCCTGGAAGAAGCTTTTGAAACATGCGACAGAGATTTAGACAAACTTATTGTTCTGCATTATGCTGAACTCACCACAGCCATCCGGACCTATCAGAGCATCACAGAGCGCATCACCAGCTCCCGCAACAAGATCAAACAGGTGAGAAGCAGTGACCCGTCCCTAATACCTATTTATCTATTTATTTGTTTGTTTTGGTTTTTTTCCATTCAAAAGGGAAAATGGTGTAAAAACAACTGAATATACATACTAATACATATCAACACAAACCACTTTCAATGAAAGGGCAGGAGAGAGAAGATGATATTTTGATGTAAGTGTGTGTTGATGAGAAGGAACCAGATTGTTTTTTACCAAGATGTAGTTTAATTTCAGATTATTTAGCAGCATCTAAAGACTCCAGGACTAAGATCTTAATCCTTTACTTCTAAATGTATTTTTATTTCTGGTTTCACTAAAGCCGTGCGTACACTGTGCGACTTTTTCACTTTTTTGAGCCGATTTTCCACTCGTGCGAGAATACACGAGATCGGGGCGAGTTTTGCGTCGTGTAGTATACAGGGGGTTACGAGAGGCGATTAACACCACGTGACCAGCTACCGATCAGCAATCGTGAGCTCGCACGGACTTCTGGCGTGTTTAATATTTTTGCTCGTCCCTCGTGAGGGTATCGCACTGTTGAAGCGGCGCTGCGAGCAGCTGCGACCCAAAATGTATCAGAACCGCTCACGGCGCATGCGCAATCCTGCATCGACACCGCTCCCCACTATTTCCCTAATAACACACGTTGTTCGTTTTAATTTCTACACGTTTTTTTTTTACTCACAAAGATTGTCAAGAAAGCGTGTTTGTCGTGTTCATGTCAAATTAAACTGATCACAAAACACAGATTTACTTTTTTTATTTCGTTTTCCTCATCGAACCCCCATAAATCCCTGTGTGTCCTCCTGCAGCACTCCCGAAGGACAACAGGCAAAACAAGACAAAAAAGTCTGAGGTGTTGTGTAAAAACTGCTATTTTTAGCATATTTTTAGGGCCGGCGTGTTGCTACCAGACGTACAGTGTGAGCAGTCAGGTCGCATCTGAGAACTGGGTCGTGCAGTGTGAGCACAGGACTCGTGAGATCTGCCCTGCGAGGAAGTCGTACAGTTTGAGCTGAAGCTGAGTGCTACGAGTGAAAAAGTCGCACAGTGTACGCCTGGCTTAAGTAGACAAAGAGAGCACCATCATTTTATGTTGGGTCAAAGTTCTTGTTGTTTTACAAGCAGACACATTTCTATGTACAACACTAAAATACAAATAATTATACCCAATTAAACTAATTAAAAGCGTGCTTCACCCTACAGCAGACTCTTTGAATATTTTATTACATGAAACAGTTTTTCATCCCAAGATCAAACTTCATTAGTGTGTAGATAATGTGTTTAATAAAATGTAATTTTATTGAACAGCTGTGTAGCGGAGTGTGTTTGTGTCTGCAAATGAAAGGTTACTTTCTGGTCAATTTGTTGGTAAAAATTTGACCACAGGTACGCTACACTTGTATAGGTTACTGTATGTTATTGGCCTTTTTCACCCACTTAGTATTGCTTTTAAAAACCAGACCTTTATCAGAAGTACTTCAAAAGCTTTCAGAGGGAAATATCACTTCTCTCCTCCCTCGTGTCACCTGGATTATTTAGGTACTTCCACCAGTTCATTTTGAGATACACAGCCTGGCCCGAAAGAGTTGCCACAAAAAATAGGTGACACACTCTAATATTCTGTTGGACTGCCTTTAGCTTTGATTACAACACACATTCGCTGCGGCATTGTTTTGACAAGCTTCTGCAATGTCACAACAAGATTTATTTCCGTCCAGCGTTGCATTAATGTTTCACCAAGATCTTGCATTGATCACGGTAGGGCCTGACAGCTGCACAAAGCCTTCTCCAGCACATCCCAAAGATTCTCGATGGTGTTAAGGTCTGGACTCTGTGGTGGCCAATCCATGTGTGAAAATGATGTCTCATGCTCCCCGAACCACTCTATTTGAGCCTGATGAATCCTGACATTGTCATCTTGGAATACACCTGTGCCATCAGGCAAGATGGAGTAACCTGGTCATTCAGGATATTCAGGTAGTCCGCTGACCTCATTCTTGGAGCACATCCTGTTGCTGAACTTAGACCTGATCAACTACAGCAACCCCAAATCATAGCACTGCCCCCACAGGCTTGTACAGTAGGCAGTAGGCATGATGGGTGCCTCTCTTCTCACCCTGATGCACCCATCTCTCTGGAACAGGGTCCATCTGGACTCATCAGACCACTTGACCTTCTTCCATTGCTCCAGAATCAAATCCTTATGTTCCCTAGCAAACTGAAGCATTTTTTCCCAGTTGGCCTCACTGATTAGTGGTAATCTTACAGCTACAGAGCTGTTCAGTCCCAGTCACTTGAGTCCCCTTTATGATTGGGCGATGGGACGAATGAATCGACCATCGGCGATGGACTGAGCCGTTGCGGTTGTAACATTGTACAGGAGGCGATTAGTTTATTTATTTATTTGTTGTTGACGAATATTTTACATGTTGTGCACAGAGAATATCGAGAAGGTAACAATCAAGAAAAGATCTCCATCAGCGCATCTGACCCTTTTCTCACCTGCTCCGCCTCTGGCAGCTGACAGTGCACGCGCAAGCCGCACGCTGAGGAGGGGTTTGGAGAGTGTCTGTGAGGCACTCGACATCGTGCACTACAGCGCAGCGTTGAGTGGAAAGTGGAAACCCTTCTATCTCTGAGTCTGGAAGACTTCTGGTTATTTCATTTGGGGAAATGTTTCCTGATTTAAAACTTTGGCTGAAGTAGCGCTCGTTGTTACTCAGCACTTGCTTTGAGTGTGTCAGCAGAGCACGAATCCATCCAGAACATTATTTAAACAGCCACAAGTCTGTCTGAGGCAAAAGTCTAGACGCTCATAGCATCTTCAGCAAGCTCCCTAGAGACATTTGATTACACACAAGCTGCATGTGACCAGTTCAGGTTTATGCAGCGCAGGAGAAATGTGCGTTCAAGCCGCAGAAGGTGAAATGTTCCTAATTTAAGTGAAATCGATTAATTGCATTGTTCATTGTAATGAGTTAATTTACATGTTATTTAATGAGCCATAAGACATAACATTCCATAGTAAATATGAAATCAACCTTATGGATCTGTGGGTATTGTTAACCAGAATATTGGAACTTTTTATTGCAGGGATTATGTAACAGCTTCGTATTCACTCAGAGACAACAGAAGAGAAAGAGTCAAGTTTAAAAGTTTAAAGATTTATTACTAAACAAATTAAACTAGACTAACTTTAACACTAAATGTATGGTGTAACTAAGGTGAATGAGACGGAGAATGGTGTAATGTGGAATGTTGCTCAGAACCAGCAAATCCAAAGAAGCGATTAGTTCTGATGGGAAGTGAAGGTGATGTCTTCACGCTAAGCTTTGGTTAGGAGATTCATAAACACATTCAACGCCATTCTGTCGGCCTACATGCCCTTTTGGAAGTCCTGTTAGATCAGGAATGTCGAGGTCCAGCTGAACCCTCTCTGGAACCGAAGCCGGTAGGAAAAGCAGCGGTTGACGACCAGCCCAGTCTTTGAGATACTTCCGGGTCACGACGGTTTTGTTGGCATCTAGTGAGACCCAAACCTGGGTCGTGATGGTTCAGCTTTTATTCTGAAAGGAACCGTTGCAGCAGTTGGAACAGCAACAGATTTTATCCAGCTTGTCGTTGGTTCTTTTGGCTGAAGAGGAAAGTTACGGATTGGCCACTCCGACACTTCTCTAGAACGCTTTGAACTGGCGTTAAAGATGACGCGGGCATAGTTTTATACATAGGATGTTTTGGTGTATGGTCGAATGAAAAGATGACAAGTTTACCAAGCACCACCAAAACCACTCCTCCGTCAGATCTGGCAGATTCTGATTGGATCAGTAAAGCAATGTGTCATGTCTTTTAACTCTACGTGAGATCAGTCCTAGTGGAAACATTTAAAGTCATATTACTTATTATATGTTTATGTTTATGTATTTAGCAGACGCTTTTGTCCAAAGCGACTTACAAGTGATAATCGGCATTTTGCCCTTGAGGCTAACATATTATATTCAATAGGATTATAATAAAGTAATTAATTAAAGTAATTAATATTTTGATTTCACACATTGGTCACATCTTATTATTGACTAACACTTTGTTTGATTAGCTTTATTAAAATAGAGTTCTTTGATTTATTAAAAGGAGAGAGTCCATTCTTCATTCTTCTCTTGAGCTGGAAAAAAGTAGCCTAGTGAACTAGACCAAATTCTTGCTTTGCAAAGTTTATAAGTAATAATAAAATAATACATTTATTTAGTCTGGCTTGCCAGGCTAGGAAAGAAGCAGTTTATAAGCAAATGCATGAGACCTTGAGGCCATATCTCATGCAGACTAGTTCTGTGTCAGAGGAAAGGTGGAAAATGCCTTTTGGTGGAAAACAGTCATTTCATTCCATTACATCATGTTACTGGGGCATTCTGATCAGCTTGGGAAAAAATATACAAATCGCCCAACCCTAGTTATTGTGCATGTGGAAATGCTCTTACTTTCACTATAAACATAGCCATGAGTTCTACTGTTGTTTTTCTTCAATTTGACGTTTAAATGATTGCCGATCACGAGTGTTCAGATAATTTTTTCTGACCACATTTCTTCCTCAAAGATGATGAGTCCCCACTATCCTTTCAGTTTTTAATAATGCGTTGGACAGTTCTTAACCCAACTTTAGTCGTTTCTGCAACCTCTTTAGATGCTTTCTCTGCTTGATGCCAACGATATGACCCTTCTCAAACAGACTAACTTCTTTTCCACGACCACCAAATTTGTCTTTCCACATGGTTGTTTAAGAAATGAGAAGCAACTCATTGCACCAGTTGGGGTTAAATAACTTGTTGCCAACTGAAAGATTATTGCCCATTTAGTAAACATCCAATAGGAGGCTCCTTCCTATGTGCTTAGTTAAATCCACATGGTGACCTTTTTGTCAGGCAGTTTTATTTTTTCAAGTTTTTTTATTTTGTCTGCTATCTGAGTTGATATTTTACAAGCGCCATATAGCTGTGTTACTCACTGCTTTGGGTTATTGTGTTCTGCAGGTGAAGGAGAACCTCTTGTCATGTAAAATGTTGCTCCACTGTAAAAGGGACGAGCTGAGAAAACTGTGGATCGAAGGCATCGAGCACAAGCATGTCCTTCAGCTGCTGGATGAGATCGAGAGCATCAAGCAGGTTCCTCAGTGCTTGGAGACCTATATGGCAAGCAAACACTACCTTCATGCTACCGACATGCTGGTGAGTACAGTGATCTTTGCTTTACTTTAAGCCCTTTCAGCATGTGTTGTCCAGAAAAGAGTATTTTTTTTTATATTCTAGGGACACTTATTGACCATAAACACACACACTCTAGTGGTTTGTTTTCATTGTTGCTTTGAAGAAGTCTTTGTCTAGCCGTGAATTGTCAATAGGGTGAAACTCACATCATCTCTGTGCAGTAAAGACACTGCAAGTGTGTGTGTGTTTTGTTGATCTTTTGATGTGCACTCTGCAGTATCCTTAGCAGAGTAGGTAAAGGATGGCATTGCGGACCATTTTCTATGAGCTGTCTTCTTCTTCTTCCCCATCCAATGTCACTCCCACTCATCTTCCTCCAGACTCTGGTAATAATTAGTTTGTCTGAATGGGGCTACCTGAGGAGGATGAAAGAAAAATGACTTTGAAACCAAAAGACCATGAAAAATTCTCCTTGTGTGGGTAGAAAGAAAAGGAACCTCATTCAATTTGAGCTTAGTCAGTTCATTGTGTTCTAGAGGTTGTAAAAAGTTTAGTCAGTTCACTTCATTGCATTTATCTCACAAACTTGTGAGATTGATACCAGTTTACAAAGCCAGAGAAAAATCGCACTCAAAACCACAACCTGTTGCTTTTTATTTCGTCGTACTGTTGCTGCTTCTGGTTTTTGCTCTATAAACGTGTTTACATACCTTGTGAATGAAGAATTGAGAGCAATTCAGTTTTCTATGAACCACACTTTAGGCAGAACAGAGGATGCTTGTAATGCCTACAAAACTGTTGATTGTGTCGCATTTTCCATTCATTTATGGATGTACTTACCGTACTTAAAACGTAATGTAATCCGTAAGCTGGAAGGAACAACTGCTGCTTGGATGTGAGTAAACACCCTGAGAGCACTCAGAACTGCAGCACCTTCAGTTTGCATCTCCTGAAGTAGGCCCTTTAAATCCTGAAGTGTGTTCAGGAGAGTTGCCGCATCACAAAATCAAAAGCTTTTCTTCCAACATTTCATATATTTTTACGTGAGCATTTTCTTTCACTTGGCCACGGCCTTGGCTGTAATTCCTGAAGTGTGTTTTGATCTGTGTAACAGACGCTTGAACGCACCTGGTTATTATGGTTTAGCCTTCTCCATCTTGGTGTGCAGAATAATTTGCTTGCCGTGACTTTCTGTTGAGGTTTGAGTTCTGAATTTTGGACCACTTAGTTAACTTAAAGCATTGAAATGAGCTTTTGTTGAAAAATGTTTTCACTTTTCTATCGTATTCATTCAGCTTCTCACATTATTTAAACATGTTTGAGTGTAGTTGTTTTACCCTGTGATGGTGCAGGATTATCATAACCAAGTTGAAGCATTTGCTCTCTTTAACATAACGCTTGCTTTGTGATGAGGCTTCTCTCTGGGGGTTGACAATTAAAGCACTGGGTTTTCTGTCTAATATTGAACAACAGCATTAAGTCCCATGAGGTTAGTTAAAGAACAAACTAGCTTAGGTTGTGAAAAGTGTCTTAGCCTTGTCTTCTTTCTATTGAATCAAAAAAAAAATCTGGATTTTGGTCCAACTGTCCTGGAAGATGTTGTAAAAAAGTTGAGATGAGATTTTTGCTTATTTGAGGAAAAGTTGGATTTCAGGATCTGGCTATGTGTGGTTGCTCTTATAAAAAGTTATTTTATAATGAATGACTTAAAATGTTTCTGCTAAAATTCTGCTCAGGGGTCAGTTTTCTTTAACTCAGAAGAAAAAGAAAAAGAAATTATTTAAAATGAAATGAAATGTTTCTGAAAAACCTCTAGTTCATTCTGTAAAAGGACATTGATTTAATAAGAATTAAACGCGTCCTCCTCCTTTTCTTCATCTTCATTCTCCTTCTCACCTTCCTGTTTCCTAAGCAAATTCCCTTCAGACCCCAGATTCCTCATTATGCTGACAGGACAGGTCCCTAATGATGGTAACCATTCCCTCCCAGCACACTTTTGCACATGTTGAGTGATTTACTAACATGCAATCACACACACATGTAATCATGCAAAGACACATCTGAGAAGTGAGGAACACGCACGCATGCAGGCGTGCACGCACACACACGGGCAACACATCGACGACATGGTGAGTTATTGTATTAAGCTAAAATAGGCTGAAGCATATAATTTAATCTCTAATATGACTCATTTGCATCATTATGCACTTGACCCATGCCCTTAGCCTCCATCTCCCTTTAGCCTACTCTGCCAACTGCTCCCTTTTGGCTCGTCCTGATAATGCACATGTCTTTTGCATGATGCTGGTCATTTGTTCCATTAAAACAGAAAATAGCATTGTAAAAAATACATCCTAACGTCAATGTAAACTAAAACATTTTTATTTCTTGTCATGAAGATTGGTAAACTGCAATAATAATTTGGCACCTTTTCCTGTGTAAAAATGCAAACAAGAAAAATAAAATCTGTAGGAAAGGAAAATTGTTTAAATTTGAAATCCAAATCTCGTACAGACATTTAATTTGTAAAAATACTATGTTTATCAGGCTGTTAGGTCGCTATATACCCCGGTGCCAGAGCTTGGTCCGTATTGCCAGCAGTAAGTCGGGCTCATTTCCTGTGAGAGTTGGACTCCGCCAAGGCTTCCCTTTGTCACCGACTCTGCTCATAACTTTGATGGACAGGATTTCTAGGTTCAGCCAAGGAGGTGAGGGGATCTGTTTTGGTGGCTTAAGCATCAGGTCTCTGCTTTTTACAGATGATGCGGTCCCGTTGGCTTCATCAGAACCTGATCTCCGGCTCTCACTGGAGCGGCTCGCAGCCAAGTGTGAAGTAGCTGGGATGAGAATCAGTTCCTCTGAATCCAAGACCATGGTCGTGAGTCAGAAAAGGGTAGAATGCATTCTCCAGGTCAGGGATGAGGTCCTGCATGAAGTAGAAGAGTTTAAGTATCTCTTGTTCACAAGTGAGGGGAAAATGGAGCGTGAGATCGACAGCCGGATTGGTGCTGCTTCTGCTGCGATGCGGGCGTTGTACCGAACTGACTTTATCAGCTAATGTGTCGGTGTGTTGTTTTTGTCTGCAGGTGACAGCGGTGGAGTCTTTAGAAGGCCCCTTGCTGCAGGTTGAAGGACTTGGAGACTTGCGCCTGGAGCTCAAAAACAAGAAGCTTAACATGCATCTGGTGCTCATCGACGAGCTGCACAGACACCTTTACATTAAGTCTACAAGTCGCCTTGGACACAAGAACAAGGACAAAAATGCTGCTCGTCTTCCAGGGTAACAAACCACTATTGTATTTCTTTAGGATTTAGAATTCCCTTAAATCAGATTTAAATAAATACATTTTCTTTCTTTTTATAAACAACAGTTAAACGGTAGACCTGTAAAATAAATAGGTTCACACATATGAATCGTGTTACCCCGCAGTTTATTCCAACTTTCTAATGATCTGCAGAATCAGAATCATTACTTTTCAAACACCTTTTAAAACGTGTTGTTTTTCTTCTTTATGTGGTGAGCTGCGAAGCGTCAAAGAAATCAGATGAAAGAAGCCAAAATAGTTTAAAGTTGTGAGCAGAAATACTCTGAGCTAGTTAGTAGGCTGGCATATAATTGTGAGAGACACTGCTGTTAGATTATTCAAGGGGGGGTTTAGCACACGTACGATTATGGCATGTTTATAGTTACTGACAGAAAAACTTCCACCTTTAATTGTCTGATGCCATTTATGGTTTAAAGGCCATGAAATGTCTGACAGGCATGATGAGAATAACTGTGACCTGAAAGCTGGTTTCTTCATTTTGTTGTGATGCTTGTATAATCTGTTTACAATAATTCAGCCCACACACAATAAACACAGTTGTTGCTTTCATGGGAAACATTCATTGAAGTTGCTGTTTGCACTTTTGCATGTGTGTGTGTTGGGGGTGCTGTAATTATGGTGGCGGTGGGTTGGTAAAGCACGGTGATTTATTAATAAGGGTCAGCCGGTGACAGGTCCTGGCCTTCCTGTGCTGGGTTGCCTTTAACAACAAGCCAGCCTCCATGCAACCCACTCACTTAGCAGGCGTTCTGTGTTCATGCCGCCTAACTTACAGGACCCGGATTGCTTCCACCTCGGTGTTTGATAAATGGATCGTTGGAAAGCAGAGAACCCTCTCACCGACCGGAGATTTGTTCTAACAGTAGATTGCTTTTGTTATGCAGGTTCAGGTCTGTGTTTGTGTTTCTGTTGGTGGAAACTAGGGATGTACAATATATCGGCATTAACACCAGAATGGGACCAATAGGTAAAACGGGGCTGAAATGAACAACTGACATTTATTTCCCTGTAGCTGCTGTATGTGTAGGGGGTGGTAATGCTGTAATTGTTCAGTCATGTCGCGTTGATGCTGTATGTGTGTATATATAAATATGTGTATGTATTTGTAATTATAATTGTAAAATCAATTAACATCCGTTATCGGCCATAACAGAAATATTATTTGTGAATATCTACGTCAGCCCAGATTTTCATATCGGTGCGTCCGTAGTGGATACTAAATGTCTGCTCCACGATGATTTTTTTTTTCAATGTGCGTAAACAAAAGTAACCAATACTACTTTTGTTTTCCTTTCTCAGGTCCATGACTAAAGAAACATCTCCATTGCCTGTGTTGGAAGTCAGCGGCCTGTCGACTCCACGGAAGCTTTTGGATTCTTCACAGTTTAGCACGCCTGGATCTAGCAGCGGTATAACCTTTAAAGCTTATTAAACACCGAGAGAGTGTTATAATAAAACACAGCCATGGAAAAATGACCCAATATTAACAAGGTGTGGGAGCAAAATCATGAAAGCGTTGGCTGGGGGTGCAGGTTCCAGTTTAAAAACATGGTGCCACATAAACACTACATATATGGTTATGTGTATTAGGGCTGAGTACCATACCGTATTTATTTGTAAAGCACATTTAACCACAACATGTCAGCTGACCAATTCATTTTAGATTGAGCTGCAAATTTTCTGGCAGAAATTGTGATTTCAAATCGATTCACAATTTTCTTTAAACTTCAGCACATTCACAAATGTACAGTAGCATTTGTGAACATGACAGAAAATGACATCATACCATCAAAACGGCTGTTACTCTAATAATGCAAGGATAAAAACAAAGTATTTCCTTTAAATGTATTCATTAACAAGAAACATGCACGCACAGTTTTCACCCACAACACTAAACACTGACTAATTTTACATACATTCACTGAGTTACCATAACTCTACAAAATGTTGTGCTATAAGACAATCCTAATAGTTTTTTTTTTAAAGAAGAGAAGTTGTGATTTCAAGTCCATATAGAGTTATTATGGTAAATCACTTTTCTATGTTGCAGGAATCTGGCCAGTCAGCCTCTGTTTCACACACATGCAAACAGTGCAGAGTGAGAGACGGAAAATAAGTAACGGGTGATGAAATCTATAAATAATATCGGCAGTAGCATCGCTATGGAAGTTATAAATAAATGAATAAATAACAACCAATTGCGCCGCTCTGTCAGCTCAAGAGTCTGGCTATGCTGGTCGTTTAGCCCTAATTCATAGCATTTCAGGGTTTAATGAAAAGCTCTAAATCAAGCTTGTCCAAAGTGTGGCTCGGGGGCCTTTTGCGACCCTCAAGAGGGATTTCATGCGGCCTCAAATTGCATCATTTGAATGTTGAAATTTGTCTCTCCAGTTGGCTGTTGATATTTTGTTACATTTTTATGTTTAGATTATATCTAATATTTAGTTTTTGAACATATTTGAAGAGTTCAAATGAAAAACTGAAGTAATTTTGCATTTTTGTACTTATAAAAATCAAAACGATGTTTCCCGCGCGGACTATTTTGTTAACCTTGGCTTTCTTCTGTAATTGTTTGGACACACCTGTTCTAAATTGTAAACAAGTTAAAGCGTTTCACATTTCAGGAACTATAGGAGATGTGTGTCAATTTGTAACACCGGTTTGGGCAAAAAATGAAAGGTTTTGGATTTGAGCTTGTGTTTGCATTTTCAGTATTCTCGTTCTCAAATGAAGTCATTAGCATCACTCTAAATTACATTCATTTGCATGTTGCTATGGTTCTGAAACTGCTGATCCAGACTTCTGTACAGAAGACCATGCACGCACTTATGCACACAACCACACACACACACACACACATGATGATGATACACGTCTCCCTCGTTTCCAGTATAATCATCATGCCCCCTACGTGTACCATTAGTCACCCAGTGTCTCTGCATTCACTGCAGGGGCGCTGCATTTATGATGCTCAGACTGGTAACCAGGATGTTGTCGGAGGCTGATAAAACCGACGGTATGGGTGTAGAGTCTTCACTGCTTTTCTTCCAGGCAGAGCACAGAGAAACACAAACAAGAAGATAATGAAAAAAGTTAATCTGGCAATACGTTGGCATTCCCTGGGTGTTTTGGGAGTTTTTATATAAAGCCTTGCACTTTTTTTTTCACCACCCACTCTTGGTGCTCAAAGTTATCGACTCACTGGTTTTAGTTCTGTGATACCAGACTCTGCATAGCTCTTAGAATCTGGCAGATCCCTTTGAGCATTTAACATTCCTGCGCGACATGTTGACCATTTACAATTGCTTTTCTTTTACTTCCTGTTCATTTTGTCCCAGCTCGTCAGCATGCACACACACATTCTGACCTCTAATGTTCAATACGTTTCCGTCCTCCCATCCTTTCCACCTTAAATCTCAGCCACAATTTCCCCGACATCACACAAAGAGAAGTCTGGCAATTAGCCACCAGCAGGCAGCAGTAAGTGCCTGTATACCGCCATGTTAACAACTGCGGTCACGACACAGCGACCGGCTTCCATCAAAGCCCTGGCTTTCCATTTTGTCTAATAGCACTAGAGCACCTCATTTGTAGATAGTAATTGTCATAATTATTACACAAACTGCCATTGGAATGAGTGAAAAGAGGAAATACACCCAAAGTCCATTAACTTGCCATAAACATTAACTCTCCTAACGTGCTTTGATGGGGAATTGGGAGGCCCCATCTAATGGAAATTAGAGCATCACTCGATACTGCCAATCTCAATTTAGCTGCTAATGTGGCTAAGTCAGCTGTCGAGAGCATGGGGTGGGTTTGGGGTGCAAGTGCAGGTGTTTGTGTGTGTTTTTGGACAAAGGCATTAACACACTAAAAGCCAGTCGTTTAATTTTAGTGTTTTATATTGATAAAAAGGAAAACTAACAACGCATATGTGTAGTTATCTTTCCCTGTGCTACCTTGGTGTCCCCGTGTGCTGTCTTCAGTGCGCGAGCTGCAGCAGGACATCCGAGAACTGAGCCAAGCAGATCTGTCAGAGGTGGATCCAGAGGAGAACAGCGCTGAGTTCATGGGCATCCTTATCAGGGTACAAGCACGACTACAGCTTCGACAAATACCTCCTCTGTTTTAGTCTTTTGCTTGAACCAAAATATTTACTTTAAGTTACGTTTTCATCATTTATTTTTTTTAAGGCTCTAGCCAAATTGAAAAAACTCCCTGAAACCATCAAAGCCATAATGGAGCGGCTGGAGCCAGAGCTCAAACAGATCGTCAAGAGATCCACAACTCAGATAGCAGACCATGCTTACCAGAGGGGAGAGAGCCTGGCTCAGGAGAGCCAGCCAAGGTAAAGCAACTGCACACAACGCTAAAACATCATTACCTTTGTGAGAATAAAGTGCACCTAGACTACAGGTTAAAACTTTAAAGCACAGCAGTTTTTGTACAAAAATGAAGCAATTTTTTGGAAAATTATTGCTCTGACTAGAACATTTTATTCTTTTTTAAGATCACTACAGTTTGTGACTATTAGTAATGTCGCCTTACATAAACCTTAATAAAGCTCATCAGCATGGGATCTAAATATGAATGAGTTAAACTGCCTACTGGTTTATTCTGTTGTACTCTGTGTTTTTATTAGACTCAGGTTTTCCATTGTTTGTAAATAACGGGTTCATTGATTTGTAAAAGGGTGAAGATGAGTTTCTCACTGCAGACTTTTACTAAAACACTAGAGCTGATTATTTTATCAATATTAATACGCTGTATTAATACAATGTGTTTGCAGTTGAGTGTGGAGCCGGTGGCATCACAACATGTTTTTGAATTCAGTCCCCCAGTGTACATATTCAGACAGTGAGCCAGGTGTGAATCAGAGCAAAGGCTGGTGCAGGAGACCCACCTGACTCTGACCATGAAAACAGATGCTTTAAACAAAGACGTGTCATGGTTAAACACACCCATACACACACTGTTTCTCACCTGCTGCATCAGACTATCACATTTTAAAAGCAGTCTCGTCACGTTAGCCGCTGCAGACGTGCTGCATGCCGTCCTGAGAAGCACAGGTCTCAGTCCACTGATCCCGAACCGTTTAGGAGCAACGTCTTGTTTTCTGTCAGGGATGTTTTCTCCAGCCTCGTCTGCTGCGTCTCTCCTCTTGCCTGCTGAATCTCATCTGACCCCAGTGTAATAAGCCGCCATGTAGCTCATTTTCCTTTCTGCTCTCTACTGATTGTTTTGAATTTGCCTGCACGCATGTATGTGTGTGTGTGTGTGTGTGTGTGTGTGTGTGTGTGTGTGTGTTTGAGAGAGAGCACTTAACACTTTGCAGTTTGTGTGCTTGCAGTTGGATGCAAACATTGCTTGTTCTCTCTATGTTCACTTCAATTTAAAGGCAATGCTTGTTGCTATGGAAACCCCATCCAATGTACCACTTATAGGGAACAATGGTCTTGAATATTGCACACTATATTTTATGGCACTGCAGACCGGCAGCAGGCAAGCTTAAACAGCAGCATGTAGTTTGGCGTTAGAGCTTTATGTTCTCCATCACCTTCCTGCTGATCCCACTGCTTTCTCTACGCTCTGCTTTCACAAATATTCTCCCAAAACAAGCCTGTGTGAAGCTTTTTTTCTCCCTTTGCTTTGAATTTAGCATTTCTGTATGAGTTTCTCTCTGGCAGTATCATAACCTGGCACAGTTAATATTCCAAAATCATTCCCTCAACACATCGGACTCCTATTTACAGTAATTTAATGATCTTTGACTGACGAGCAGCCTAATGGTAATCTAATTTTGATGCTGCTGTTGTCCTTCCAAAACGACGAGCGCACTCACACTACTGGCCAGTTAGTTAGCGACCATGTGTTCCCTCTCCCGACTGCTCATGAGCCATTTGTGTCAGCTTCGATCCTGAGGGGAAATGAGACTTGAGGTCTGAAAGAACAGAAGATATGGATTAGGATGGCCTCCACTGGGGGATAATGAGGAAGACTGGGCTGTCTATAGGTGTGAGTGTCAGCGATGAAGTGCGTCTTCACCTCTCTACTTAGATGGATAATAATACGTTGTTTGACCTTATCTCATAGTTAATGTTTTCTTCTATGCTTTGCCTTTATCCTTTTATTCACTAATTCATCTTAATACATTCTTGTCATCAACCTCTGAATCTCACTGATAGATCATAGTGATTTATTGTTCTGTTTCATCTATTTCTCATCTGCTTAATGCTGCTGAGTGTGGAGGGCAGCAGGCAAACGCACCTAGATAAACATTCATCTTCACATTATTTTATACCTTCATTAGAAATGTGCCCTCTCTTGGATCAGAGATTGTTACTCTTTATTGCTTCTGTTTTAAGTGTGTAATGTGTGTTGCACACAAGTGAGTTGTTACTGATACAATGGCGAGGTTTAAGCATAATTCTTTTAAATGCACTCTTATTAAGTGGATTTGTTGGACATATAAATTCATTGGCCACTTTATTAAGCACACCGTGATATTACCATGTTGGACCCTCTTTTGCCTTCAGGACTGCCTTAATCTTTCATGAAATAGATTCAACAAGGTACTGGAAACATTTCTCAGGGATTTTGGTCCACATTGACATGAAGCATAACGCAGTTGCTGCAGATTTGTCGGCTGCACATCCATGATACTAATCTCCCGTTCATTCCAAACCACATCCCAAAGGTGCTCTATTGGATATAGATCTGGTGACTGGGCGGGAATTACCGGTGCAGCCCTACAATGACTACACTCCTACTTATCCGACAGGAGTTTTTGTGTCCGTGTAGGTGAAACCTCCTCGACCTGGGCGGGACTCAAGTTGGGTGTGCCGCAGGGGTCTGTACTGGGTCCGCTTCTTTTTGCCATCTACTTACTACTGTTGGGGAATCTTCTTCGGCGGTTCGGGTTGCGTTTTCATTTTTATGCTGACGACTGTCAGATCTACCTCCCCCTTCAGCGGGAGGTCGATGGGTCAATATCAAAGCTTGTAGATGCCTTAGAGGATGTGCGCTCCTGGATGGCTACAAACTTTTTACATCTGAATGACGCTAAGATTGAAGTAATTGTACTTAGCCCTGGTGTGTCTACACACCCATGCGATGCTGTGAATCTGGGCCCTTTAGCATCTAATATGAAGACCACCATCCGAAATTTGGGAGTGCAACTGGACACAGCTCTTAAATTCGACGCGCAAATCAACCAGGTTGTGCGATCGTGTTTTTTTAAGTTGCGCAGACTAGCCAGAATTAAGTTTGGTTTATGCTTGACGCATTCACTTTCCGCTTGGTGATGCGGCTCGCGGATGGAACGCGCTTCACAACTTGCAGCGTTTATGGTTCATGCGGCTTGCCTCTGCGGTGAGCCGATATTCTCCCAAACTGTAGGGGGCAGCATGGAGCTGTACAGCATGCATCCAACACTACACCGTAGTAGAAGTAAAAATTACTGTTGTTTACAACATGGCATTCCAGCATTTTTAACAGCGTCCTCGTCTTTTCCGACAGTGCGAGCTATTTCTCTCCAAGAATTATTAACAACATGTTGATCACGGTGATCTCTGAGAGCTGAATCATACAAATGTCTGTATTTACGAACCTCTACCATACTAGTTCTTGCCGGTCCGCCATGTTTTTCCGCGTCCGACCGTCCGCGTGGTTTGAAATTTTCTTGGGTGCGCATTGCGGACATTTTGGGCCGTGCGGAGGCGTGGTGGAGGAGCGTGGTTGTTAAAATGATGCAATTTCGCCTCTCACTGGATGCTTTGCCTATTTCGGACCATTCTCTGTACACCCTAGAGGTGGTTGTGTGAGACAATCCCAGAAGAGCTGCAGTTTCTGAAGTACGCAGAACAGCCTGTCTGGCACCAACAATCATGCCATGTTAAAAGTAACTAAAATCACCTCTCTTCCCCGTTCTGAAGCTCAGTTTGAACTGCAGCGGATCGTCTCAATCATGTCAACATGCCCAAATGCATTGAGTTGCCACCATGTGATTGGCTGATTAGAGATGTTTGCTAATGAGCAGTTGGACAGGTGTACCCAATAAAGTGGCCAATTAGTGTATGTCCTCCAGATAAGCTCTTAGAGCGGCCATATAAGGGAGACTTTGTTTGGTTACTTCTAAACCTCTTGCTCGGATTTTTCAGGCTTGTTCTTCATCCGAATATAACAGCTGGACTTACTTCTGGTATGATTTATTGTTGTCCCCTAGTTATAAAACGTTTGACTAAAGGGAAGGCACAGAGCCTCTGATCCTGGCAGAGAAAGATCTCTGAAGGTGGGGAACTCTCTCAGACAAAAAGGTCAGAGATTCAGGCTGGAACAAAAGATGCCCCAGAGACAGTCCAGCACATAGATACGAGGTGTGTGATTTAAGTGTACACTAAAAGGCATATCCAAGGAGCTGGATGAGTTTAAAAAGTGAAACTGTGCCAAATGAGGGTTAGAAGTCTCCACTTCCCAATGGATTACTCCACTCAAAGTGGAGCTGAGATCCTATGGGACTCTCAGCATCTGCCTGCTGCCCTGATATGGTGGAGGTTGACGAGAAGTAAAAGGGGGGCAGTATATAAATGTAGCAGTCGAAGCTAACTCCAGGTAAAAGTAACATCAGGAAACATAGCTGTTCTACGTGAGGCTGAAAAGACAACTAGAGCAGGTGTGGAAGGGGAACTCTGAAGTGGTCCCAGAGGTAACATGAACATCTAGAGCTTAAATGTCAATTCTAAGTACAGCATTTACAGGGGTTTCAGATTCCAAACTGCATTTACCGTGTTGCTGTTGAATATAGGCAGCTTGAGGTGCTAAATGTAGTATACCAAAGTCTGTACCATCTCTAGTGTAAACTAGTGATGTTGTAATAGCCACGGAGAAACGGTTCATTCTGTGCAAAACTGGTTTAACATCTCATCGGAACTGTAGCCTGCTTAGACACACCCTCTTACATTTGCATGTTCCAAACCACTTCAAAATAAATAATCATTGGTGGTGGTAATACTGACTGAAGAACAAGGCAAGCCTGAGCTACTGCTAACGTCCCTTTCGGATTAGAAGAAAACAGCAAAGAACAATTTCGGAGCACATGTTTCGTTCCAGGATGGACTGGGAAAATTCTGACTTTGAATGAATGCCATGTAGATTCATAGCTGCCTATAGAGTTATCTGGATACACTACTACTACTACTACTACTACTACTACTACTACTACTACTACTACTACTACTACTACTACTACTACTACTACTACTACACTACTACTACTACTGCTGCTGCTGCTTTTACTTACTCGTCATTCCACTTGTCATGCGTTTTTTTCCATTTTGCTGCTGTGCTATAATGCCAACAACCGTAATTATTTTAAAATGGGGGGCTTTAAGAAGTGGAAACATGTGGTTTTGCGATGGAACCACGGAAAGACCCTGCCTCAGAGGAGCTAAGATGGTTATATGAAGTGAGGACGGTGGTCCCTAGTTCTTATCGGTCCACATGCACTAGAGAAGGGCTTGGTTCCTGAAAAGGTTACAGGAACTACAAAAGGTTCCTACGGTCCAAAAGTGGCTTCAGAGCCACTGGGGTCAATTGGCCAATCAGTTATTTTAGTATTCGTGTCCTGGTTGAGTGGGCGGGACCAAACCAGTCTTTCCATTGTAGGGCTTTTTTAGGTAAATGGCCTGTATTTGATATAGCGCTTTCTAGAGTCCTGGAACCCCCCAAGGCACTTTACAACACAATCAGTCATTCACCCATTCACACACACATTCACACATTGGTGGGGATGAGCTGACAGAGGCGAGGCTGCCGAGCAATGGTGCCACCGGTCCCTCTGACCACCCCCAGCAGGTGTTAAGTGTCTTGCCCAAGGACACAACGACAGTAACAGACTGAGCGGGGCTCGAACCTGCAACTTTTCGATTACGGGGTGAGCACTTAACTCCTGTGCCACCGTTGCCTTTACTATGAAGTTGTATTTAGCCATTTATCAAAGCTCTTGGGCCATTTTCAGTCCCAACAAGTTTTATATGCTGTATAGAGGCTCAAAGAACAGTTTCCAATTGTAAAGAGAAACAGTTGCTCTAGAACACCCTTTGGTCTTAGTTGAGAGAAAGGCAGTTAATTAAAAAGTAAATTTAACTGTGCTGAACCCCGACCCCCTGGCTTCTGGTTGAAGAGTCAAGTGAGGGTAAAGACAGCAGAATGTTGACACGTGTGTAATAAACGTCTTAACACCATTTTGCTTCCAGTCAGGGCAGATATCATACCAGCTGAATGCAATCTATAGATAAAAGGATGGTGATAAGAGTGATGTTAAACAAGCAGTGTTATGATTTGTGTATTAACTGTAATATCTTTATGAAAATAAAGCGGGAACTGACTGTGATTAGACTCAACTAATGCAATCTGTGTTCCTTCTTTACTTTGAAAGCTCTGTCCTTGTGCAAAAAGCATAGTCTGGATGAAAGCATTAGACTAGATGAAGCTCCTGTGAGTTTTCAAGCCAGGGCTGAATACTCGGATCAAGTGGAAGGTCGGTTTGGTATTGGTTGTGCTCTCGTCTTCAGCTGGAGCCATTAGGAACTAATGAGAATGGCTTTTTATTTGAATCCGTGTTGGGCAGTTTACGGGTTTTTACAGCAGCCAGACCAGGTGATGGGTCATTAATGCAGGTGAAATATTAAAGCTGCCGTAGAGGGAGCTGCAAAGTAAAACAGGGAACTGCAGTTGGTAATGTCAAATGCTGCTATTAAAACATTTTGGGCCAGTTCCCCTTTATGGCAATAAAGACGCAACACTTTTTTTTCGAGACTTGGCAGAAAGCGTCACACGAACTGTCATATTTCGATTTAATATAGAAGGCTAATGTAGGATGTTGTCTCCTTTTATGGTCACTGTGACAAGATAAATTGCTGACTATAGGTTTATGTGATTTAATTTCATACTGGTCTGTTTTTTTTTTTTCATCTATGATAATGAGTCCTATCACTCTTGTAATAAAGTCCTGGTAACATATTATGAATATAATAACTATACATTTAAAACAAGAGAAATAAATCACAACATTTATTTGTTTTGTCATTTTGTCTGAACAGTTGATTTCCCCCCAGCTGAATCTCCCTTTACTTTCTCCCCCTCTGCATTTCTTCCTCTTTCTGACCGCTCTGCCTCCCTCTGCAGGCTGCTGCTGGAACTGTTGGAGCTGCTGTTTGACAAGTTCAAGGCGGTGGCCCAGGCTCACAGTGTGGTGCTGGCCCACATGCAGCAGATTGCTGTGCACGGTCCAGGTGGAAAGCACGAAGAGGACATCAAGCTGTATGAGCAGGCTGATGTTTCAGCTAAAATCCAGGCCGTGCTGCAGGTATGATTTGCTGAACAGCTGGAACAATATACAGATGTGTTGTGATGTCTGAACCTAACCTGCACTAGTAATTTGTAACAACACATTTTTACATCAATACTGTGACCAATTTTCTGCATTAATGATCAAATCTCACCTGCTTTGTTTCACTTGTTTGAAGTAGCTTTTTTCCTGGAATCCCATGGTTTGTCCAAATGCTGCTCTGTTTCTTTTTAGAGGATATAGACTCGCCTTGTTGCCCTCCCAGAGCAGCCATACTTGTTCCATCTATCTCTAATTGTGCCGTCATGAACTCTGACATTAAACACGCGGTGGTTTCCAGAGTGTGAGATGTAACTGTTCAGTTTCTGCACTTCCTCTGAATGCTGCAGAGTCTGACCTTGGAAGGAACATGCTAGGACGCTCACTCCTGGGAAGATTGACAACCTTCTTAAATATTTTCCACTTGTGAATAACATTTCTCACCGTAGCGTGATAGACTCTACACTGTTAGATGTCCTCAGAATCCTTCCTAGATTGATGGACATAAGCATTTGCTTCCCCGAGGTCATTGCCCATTGTATGTGCTCCTCGGCGTTGAGCTGCACACCTGAACACTTCAGAACACTTCCAGAATTTAGAGGTGATTACACTTACTGATGATCAGTTAATCAAGTGCATTACATAAGCAGCACCTGGCTGCTGCTCGTCATCATCAGTTCTGTGGAAGCAGAAGCACTACTTTTCTTTGTCGCTTCTGCATTTGAATGCAGTTTTTATTAAATCCGTGAGGCTGCAGTCTAATTTTAAAGCTTTTGTGAAATAAAAACAAGTCTTACATGTAATCTTTTCAGTAAAATAGGGAGTAGCTGTGTTTAAAAATGAATGTGGTGTCACAAAAAGACATTGAAGGCTTGATTTGTTTGGATTAATCTTAAGCTCTTTAATTGGCGTGTATTTATGCATGGTTGTTGACCCCCTCCTCTCTCTCTCTTTCTTCCTCTCTCTCTCTCTCTCTCTCTCTCTCTCTCTCTCTCTCTCTCTCTCTCTCTCTCTCTCTCTCTCTCTCCTCCTGATTGATTGGCTGAGGGAGATGAACAGCTGTTAAATTGACCCTGTGGTGACTCTCAGAGGAAAATCTGCGACAGCTGTTGCTCTCGTCGCAAGTAGTGAATGTGTGTCTGGGTGTTTATACCCAAAAATATGGCGAGACACTCTTTCTCAGGAGATATTTTGTCAGTGCATTGATGGGCTGGCACTCAAGTATCCATTCACATTTACAGGATCATAACGCAAAACAGGACACAGAGATTGTAGGTGAGAAAACACGCTATTTCACAAGGTTCATTCTATGTTGATTGTTGCCTTGGTAACAGATAGCGAAGTGTTTTTACTGATCAGAAAAATGAAAAATATAAAAGCAGAGAACGTGTTTTCTTTGTAAATTTGACACACACACACACGCACGCACGCGCGCTCGCTAGCACGCACACACATACATACAGAAAAAGCTTCCAGTAACTTGATATTTTTCCAGCTGGCATCCACAAAATCACCAATTCAGTAGTGTGTTTTTGTGCTGTGTGTGTTTGGAGGGTTTAGTCATGCATAGGCATGTACTGTAATTGCTCTGCTGTGTGCGTACAGTCATCGGTGGCATGAAGCCGATCCCCAGGAAGTGACCACTGCCAACATGCATCTGCCAGTGGCTCCCCTGCCCCTCGGCTCTGTCATGTGAGATAAAGTAATCTCTTGATTAGAATACTCATTATGTGAAATGAGGTTTTCTTACTCAGTCACTTGTGTTATTATTTTCTGGCCGATTATATCAACACGAAGGCCCATCATCCATTCAGTCCTCCCCCGTTTCTCCAGCGTGTTCATTTTTCTTTCACTCCCACTCTGCATTTCCATTTCCTTCTGTTTCCTCCTTCAGCATCACCCCTGCTGCCTCTCTATCACAATCTGTTTCCCAATACCTTCCGTACACCCCTCTTGGTCCTTGTAATTTCCTTCTTAATCTTATTATCTTGCTTTTTCTCTCTCACTACTCCCACGTTCCTCTGCTCTTCCTTTATTTAGCCCACTCTGTTTTACAGAGTCACGTCTGCAATGAGAGAAATTAAACTCCCTCTGCTCCCGCAGAAACTCCGTTAGATGTTATTGGATACTGAGGTGATCTCAAAAACATCACTGGCCTGAGTTATGTGAAGATATTGATTTCATCATTTCTTGTCTTTTTTTCACGTTTACATGTGATCATACAACTTCAGAGTATCTTATTCAGACCTGGCAGTAAATTATTCGACTTCCTGCTTGACCCCCCTTTGCTATTGCAGCTCATATATTTGACATCTGCAGAAATCTTTCGGTGGGATTTCTTTCCCCCACTTTGAGAAGTGGAGAAACCAGCTTGACCTTTACACATGACGTACCAGCAGACAGATGCAGGAGTTGACAGAAACATTGGGTGCAGCCAGCTACAAGACCTTGACAGAAAAACGCCTCTCATCAATGTGCGACTGCGGCCTGGTCGGTTTAGGGCTGAGAGTGGGTAAACAAGCTTTTGAAAGTCAGAATTCATGTAACGTTTCTAATCCATGTTCAGAAATGCTCAAGGTACCCCTGTTGCTTTCTCATTTTAGTGTGAAAATATTGATTTAGAGAATAAAAACTGGATGGTAATCAGAGGTATTGATGTAGGAAGGAGTGCTTTAAAGCCACATCACCATTTTTCAAGTTGTTCTCTGTTAGATGCGTGCATGTATATTGATTATTTACACCATCAATGCATTTACATATCTAAGCTTGCAACAACAACCCTTGACACGCACTCACACACACACACACACACACACACACACACACACACACACACACACACACACACACACACACACACACACACACACACACACACACACACACACACACACACACACACACACAAATCATTTTTCACTTTTTGCTTAAAGCAGTCTGTTTTCTTTCATAGTTTTTCTTTAAAGGTATTGGCCAGACTCGGCATTAAAATTGTACAAATGCAGAATAACTACACTTTACCATCTATGTAAACATGTACTGGGTTAAGTTTTTCATTTTGTTAAGGACTTTTATCATAAATCATTGCAGAAAATCCAAATCCTCTACTCCAGACAGTGAAGAACTGTTTTGCATATGTCACTCGAACTCAATAACTGTTATTTGTTTACTTTCATGCGCATAATTATTACGTAAAATTGCGTTTATAGCTGCAGCAAAAGGTCTGAACCATATATATGTCTGTGTCCTACACGCATTTTTAAATAACATAGAAGAAGAAGAAGAAGAAAATATCATTTCTATAGCGCCTCTCAAGATAAAAATCATGAGGCGCTTCACAAAACAAAAAAATGTAAATATATAAAAAAGCATTTAGAAAATGTTTAAAAATATATTTTAAATGAGCAAAAATAGGCAATTGTGATTAAAAAATGTTAAGAAAGAGAGAGAGTGAACAGGAAGAGGGAAATCAGTGGATCCTGAGGAAGGTGGAATAGGTGGGGAGAGCAGAATAAAGAGAGAGTGGTGAAGAAGGTCATACAAAAGCCAGCTTGAACAAGTGAGTCTTCAGCTGCTTTTTAAAGGAGACCACTGAGTCCACTGATCTCAGGCTCAGGGGGAGAGAGTTCCAGAGTCTGGGGGCCACAGCAGCAAATGATCTGTCACCTTTGGTCTTTAGTCTGGTTAATCCAGCATCAGGAATATTTATTCTGGTAAATTATCGGTTAAATATTTTCCAGAGTTATAATCAATAAATACACACAGCAGTAAAACTGTAGATTACTGAACTATATTGGGACACATGATGGCGCTAAGACCAGCTGAGAATTTGTCAGTTTAGAGCTCCCAGTGGAGCACAGAAATGAAATATTTAACATAAGTAAACAAACTGTACCGATTTTGGTTCTGAAGATGAACAGAATCCTCCTCTATGTCCAAATTGGGTCGCAGGTCTTCTGAGTCAAACGGTCTAAAACATATCTGCACCTCCAGTAGTGATATCCAGCTGGCGGGGTCGGAGTTCGGTTGAATTTCTCCGGCAATTCAATATCCGTTCTTGTTGCCGTATCCCAGAGAAAAAACAAATCTGACTGACTAGCAGAGGCTTCAGAAGCTACATCTGATTGATGACACATTATTCTCTGCTATAACGCTAACGCAGACACACCGAAGTCAGGCGTTGTTTACTATCGCTGTTTCAGCAGAGCACTTTGTGAAGTCACCAGCTGCCCAGGGCTTAGACTGGAAGTTAGTTTCTGTTTTTCCCGCGCCAGTAAAAAACATTAGATTTTCTTAAAATTCCAGCCGTCAAAATCCAAAAACCTTTTTCATCTGAGGTTTTAATACACATTTACACATGCCGTTCAAATGAATTTTGCCTCTATAGCCGATATCTGTAAAATCACATACAAATATTTTCTGTTTCTCTTTTCTTTTCAGAAAAACCATCAACTCAGTTGAGACAGTTTAAGTTTTATTGAATAAAAGTTCAATTTATGTTAGACGTCAGAGAAATCAGATAATTGGATAGCACAGTGCACAGAAGATCACAGTACACAAGCCTCTACATACACCCGTAATTAAGATGACCCATTAGGAGTTTTACCATCAATGTTTGGCATGACGTGTCTGTGGCTACTCATGTCCATCACCTTGTCTACAGCTTGGTTTTGAGGTCTGAACGTTTGCTAATTAGCTTGCCATTTGCTCTTTCTACAAGGTTGCTGGCGATTTGACTGCTAACCACATCTATTGTGTGCTCCGAGTATGTGACCAGGGTGCAAATTACACTTTTAATGAGCAGATTTCTGTTTGCACACAAAGGAGCTTTGGAACTATAGTTAAAATGATCTATAGATGGTGATAACCTAGTTTGAAGGAAGTGATTCTCAAATTACAGATCAGTTTACTAGACAACTTAAAATGTCTGTTTGCATTTTCTTCTCACAAAGAATTAGAATGTTTTTATGCTAGCTTGACTAACAAAGAAGTCCTAACAGACTTTCATCAGAATCTTCTAGTATTTCCTCCCATTTGCTTAAAGCGTTTCTGCTTTCACAGGCTGTTTTGATCAGATGAGCCTATGGCTTAATTTGAATCTGCTTCATAAATTTATCACTGTATTGACTTAGTATAACCAGCACAAAGGCTGCGTCATGTTTGTGTCAACACTATATAAACAGTGTTTTCTTGGCTCATCAACATTCTCACTCCCAGAGCATCAAAAACAAACGCTTGGCCAGCCACCCTCTGCGTCAGACCCCTGATGTCAAAAAGTGCCCTTTTTCATCACTTATGTGCGAAAAGGGTTTTTTCCCTTTTCTGACTGCAGATCCCAATGCAGCGTAAAACTGACACGATGGGATATCCGCTGATGCGGCACCGAACCAGCTCATTTCCGCACCTAAACCTTAACGTTTTGCTATTTATAACCTTCCCCTCACCCTCATCCTGACCTTAACCCTCTTGCTACCTAAAACGTTACTCTCACTGTGATCAAGTGTTTGTTTCCCATGCATTCTGACTGTGAATTTTTGTATTAGCTGCCCAAGGGGAACGTTAGAACATACCATCTGGCGAGGGGGAGGTTACAAATACCCTCTACTTAACCTCCACCTTGGTAGTTGAAACCTCCCCCTCACGTTGCCTCGGTCCAAACCCGACCAATGACGAGGCGGCTCCCGCCGTTCACTTCATAGAGCCGGCTTTTAGAGCGACCAACACATCACTGGAGTGTTCGCTAGCAAGATGGTTAAGGTTAGGGTGGGGTGAGGGGAAGGTTAAATAACAAGAGGATAAGTTTAGGGTGAGGTACAATGAGCTTGTTTGGTGCCCTGGCTGCGGACATCCCATCGCGTCAGTTTTACGCTGCACTGGAATCTGCAGTCAGAAAAGGGAAAAAAAACCTTTTCGCACATAATTGACAAAAAAGGGCACTTTTGGCATCAGGGGTCTGACGCGGAGGGTGGCTGACCAAGCGTTTGTTTTTGATGCGCCGGGAGTGAGAATGTGTTGCATCAACAGATAGCATACGAAGCAAATTGAAGTGCCAAAGAGAAGCCAGGCAACAATAAGCCTCTTTTAATTAGACACCAAGCACAGGCATTGCCACGATGTTCCTGCCCAACATTTTAATCAATGTGTCACATTCATTCTGCCCTCCAAAACATCATCATGCTTACATATTACTGGAGAGCGGTGCAGTCTGCCTCGTCCGTGTTGTTGTAAGGCTCTCCCATTATCTCTCCCTACATCTAGTGTATTAAAACCACTGCAGACTGCATCAGATAGTGGTCTATACATGCAGTGTCGTAAAGCTATTGATAAAATGTCTTGACAATGCGTCAGTCTCTCAGTCATTAATTAAAATAATAACTGTGATTGTTGTGACATCATGAAACGTGCAGGGGACGCAGCAAGGACGGGAGTTTTCTGTGAACGCACAGGCACATCCTCTTCTTCCTCCCCAACAAGATAGCCTTCAAAAGATAGACTGCATGCCGCCGGCTCGAGGTGGGAGCCCCCGCAGTTTAGCAGGAGTGCAGCGCTGAGCGAGTGGCTGTGGCCGAGGCTCTGTTAGAACTCGTGAAGGTTATTGAAGTTTCTGGAGCACAATCAATACAGGATGTATACAGAACCCTCTCTTTGACGGCCAAGGACACTTCAGGCTTCAAACGTCAAGCAAACAGCAAGGGATGCCAGTCAATAGGTTTTGCGACAAGGCGCTTGCCATGGACTTTAGCAGGAAAACTGTCAATTTCATTAAAGCCATGAGAACGGAGCTAAGTTATTGTTCTCCCAGCTGCTTTGAACATGACTTGATCAAAAAAGGATAAATGTAATCAAGATTAGTTGATATTTATTTCCTTCATTTAAACAACTGACTGCTGAGTTTACTCAATGTAAAGTTCTTTCCTGCTTCGAGTGATTCTCATAATTGCAGAGATTCTTTTGCTGTTTAGTTTTTAATGAGAATAATCTAAGGTGATCATTAGATGCATGTGAATTAAAAAGCCACTCTTATCAGGCTCCTCTTCTTCTAATTTATTTTTGCACTCAACCTGTTGACTGATTTAGGAGTGGGACTCTTCTCGGCTATAAACACGCAGAACAAGCTGGGCTGGAGAGTTGCAGTGGAAATGATTGTGTCTGTCAGAAGATTTCTATGCAAAAACACTCTTGAACTCTTGCTTTTGGTCTTATAATTTGCTGAAGAGATGTTTCTAGTTTCACACCTAATTACACCCCACCTGTTTTTGTCATCTGCTCTTTCACAAATTCTAATTTTTTGGCTGAATTTGAACGTGTCTCTTCCTCTGTTTCTTTTTCTTCATCAACTCTTGGTGACCTTTCAGCGGGAGCCACTTTAGAAGTCCACTCAGCTAATTAACGTAAGCTTGGAAACTCACCTGGCTTCAGCTGAAGTCAAAGCGACGCTGACGTGTTGTGGTAATATATTTGTGTTTGAACTGTTGAAGCAGAACAAAAACGTTGAAGACCAGGACGATTGTCAGCTTTCACCTTGTTGTCTGGGTGCTAAAAGATCAGAATTGTTTCATTTCTATGAGCTTCCGTGTTTCTTCTTCAGTACATTCATCACTGCCCCAGATTTAAAAAATATATTAAAACACGCACTCATTTAAAACGTGGCTGTGAGGCCAATTAGCACTTTATATTGTGGACCACTAAATCAGTTTCTTTGGAGTCATGAAATGTTTTTTTTATGTTGTTAATAACGCTACTGATCATTGCAGGGGAGGCTGGGAAAGACCTTTACCTCTCTGCATCACTAGCATCCTCACATCTCCCTTTCTTTCCTTTTCATCGCTTTTTTCAACTTCCTTTGTGTACCTGAGCCTGTTTTATCATCATCATCACTTCCAGATTGCTTATTGCTTCTCATCCTTTGCTTTACAAAATAAAATTCCTGTGAGGTTTAATCTAACTCCTCATCATCAGTCTTATTTTGTAGTGTTTGACCTGAACTCATGCGAGAGGTAAAATTCATAACTGAACCAAAATTAACTTTGTCATATTTGAAGAAACTCAAATTAAATAATTACACCCAGTTCTTGTGTGGAGGTATAAAAACAAACACCAAATTTTGGATCCAGAAAATTCCCAAATATCTTAGTTTAATTTTGGGAAAAGGCAAAGTAAAAAAGTTGTATAACTGCAGGTTTGCATGCATTTCAGCCACACAAAAGGAAAAAAAAATCCCTGAAGTTCGCAAATAATAAATATAGAAATAGTTAGAAATAATCAGCTGGTTTTAAAGATCTACATTTGTACATGGAGGCCTTTATCAGCAGCTGTCAGTCATCAGCATCAGTCTCCTGGCATGGCCGCTCAACCATCTTCCATAATAAATACTTGTATCATCTGCAAATGGAGAAACTGGAATCTTTGAACCAGGTGTCTTCTTATTTTTTGTGATCATTTGTTTTCACACTGCTGATCAAAAACAAAAGATCCGTTTCTGACTTCTGAGCCTAATTTGGTGAATTACTTTGGTAACAAAGTAACTGAGTGGGTTACAGCAGCAGCTCAATAACTGATAAATATTGAGACTTTTGTGGTGATTTCAGGGAAAATAATTGATTTGATATGATTAAACAGTTTAATAAACAATGTATCTTTTCTATCAGCACACAACCAAAGTTAAGGGAACTTGTTTTTTTTGTCATTTTATCTCTTTATAGCATAATAATAATACTTTTCTATCCTTTAAGACTTGCTCCATCGTTATCTTTTCTTTCAGTCCCTCCTTCAGTTCTACGGTCTACCTCCCATCCTTCTCTCTCTCTCTCTCTCTCTCTCTCTCTCTCTCTCTCTCTCTCTCTCTCTCTCTCTCTCCCTCTCCATCGTTGTCTCTGTGCTAGCGGTCCAGTTAATTGCCTCCAAAGTTCACGCTGTCTCTGGGCTAATGCAATTTAGGAAGGGTCGGAGGCCCTTCATCAGCCCAGTGCTGGCATTTCATTAAGTCTGCTTGGGTGTTAGCTTGCAAGCAAGTGCGGGTTTCACTCCATCAGCTCATCATTAGTAATTAATACACTGATGGGATTAGCTGCAGCATGAGGCTGGTGGCAAGTGGTCACTGTGGTGTTGCCGGTTCAAGAGGGCATGTGTGATCAGACATCACTCTCTCTTATTGATGAGGAGGATTGTGTTTAATTAGTTGTGCTGTAAAAAACTGAGGCTGTGTGTGTTAACATTTCTGAGTGAGACTCGTTATCTGAAACATATTTTTGGGTTGCAGACCTGGACCTAACCTAAATTATTGCCAGAATGCATTTGGGACACCTGTTTTTATTGATCTGCACCTAAACTTGGGTTTCATATGGATGTTAGCACATGAAGGCTTTCCCACGCATGACAGGGGATGCTCTCCACAGAGTTAATTACATCATTATGGTTGGGATGGATCTCCATCTGCTCAGCCATTACTCCTTTCCCGTTCTGGGCTGACCCACACTGCGCTTCAGAATTAGATGCACACAGGCTAAATGGCCCTGATAAATTATGAAGCTATTAGATATGGGGAAGCTATTTTGGAACATATGCATTCACAGAGGGAGGAATAAAGGATGGGGGGAGAGAGAGAAAGAGAGGCAAATATGAACTGGGGTAGACGGAACAAGAAAGGAAAAAATAGAAATGTGAGAAATGAGAAATGAAGCTTAAAGAGACTTTGAAAAATGAGAGAAAATGAAAGAAACAGAGAATGTGCAGATAGACTGATAGAGGAAGTGAACATTCTCTGTCCGGCCAGACTTTCAATCTGCTTATTCCAGACTATTGTTAGAAGTTGATAAGATTTTTATGAAGCACGATCAGACGTTGATGGATTTCAGCATGGATCATGCAGACAGATCAGGGAACTGGAAGACAAAAGAATTTATGGCCATAATCTAAAGCGCCATGTCACGTCAGCATCTTATTTTTATCTTTGGAATTGGAATTTTTTTTTAGGATTTGTCATACATGGTATGGTAGTTTTTGTTGTTTAAAATTTAGTTATTGATTTTTAGCTTTGTTGTTAAATACAATGTTTTATGATAAAGCGCTATGTCAGATCACTGTTTTATTTCTTCACACTTTCCCGCTTCAGTTCACAAGACAGCTGGTGTTGAACTTGAGTTCATGGTTAAAGGTGTGGCTCCCACATCACAGCTGAACTTCGCATGGCAGGTTTTGGACCTATTTCCTGGTATTTGGACATCTCGCCTTGGATTGGATAACAGCAACTGGACTCCGCCACTGACTTCTAACTTAGATGTTTTATCTCCACAAATATCACAAGCCTGGAGGAGCTTCTGTTGTGATGTGGAGTTGCTAACGCTAAGGGTTAGCATCTACTAGCCGAGATTTTCTCTCCTGTTTCCTGTATGCTAAACCAACAACAGGCTTCCTGTCGCAAGTCAAAGTTGATGAGTCTATGAATGTTAAGTGACAGTGTGACATAAATCTTTCAGGCTTTTCAGATCCTAGAGTTTCATTGTCTATTTTCTATCAGAAGCTAATGCAGGAGATTGGTGTAGGAGACTATTTTCATGTAGGGGCACACTGATCTATCAGCCAACCAATCTATCGGCCCCGATCTCTGTTTTTTATTTCAAGATTGGTAAACAGTGATTGGCCAAAAACTGAAATCGGTGCACCCCTACTTTAATGTTCAGCCTGCATAAAAAACTCAGAGTGGCTGATTATAATCAGAAATAATCGTTAAAATAGATTTTCAGTGTTCCACACCTTTAAGACATCCTGTTGTTGTGCTTGTTTCTCATAATTTAGTTAATTCTTTTTTTAGAAATGCAGGTTTAATGAAAACATTTACTAAACATTAACAGGGCAGTGTCAAGTTTCTCAAATAACTCTCTAATTTTCCTTAATATTAAAAGGTGACAAGTCATTTGCTGTTGTGGCCCCCAGACTCTGTTACTCTCTCCCCCTGAGCCTGAGATCAGTGGACTCAGTGATCTCCTATAAAAAGCAGCTGAAAACTCACCTGTTCAGGCTGACTTTTGTGTGACCTTCGTCACCACCCTCTCTTTATTCTGCTCTTTCTACCAGTTCCACCTTTCCCGGGATCCACTGATTTCCCTCTTTCTCTCCCCCTTTCCTTACATTTTTTAAATCACAGTTATTTTTCTCATCTTAAACATTTTTAATCATTTTTTAAATCGTTTTTATACTTTCATTTTTTGTTTTTGTGAACAAATAATTTATTATAAATATAATTTTTTTCTTTCTTTCTTTCTTTCTTTCTTTCTTTCTTTCTTAGTTTTTAAATTTAGAAAATATAAAGTATTGAAACATGATTGATTCTTCATTTCCCCCTTGTTGTTTTAATTCATCAGTTTTAGAAAACAGCAGCATTCCCTTTAAAGATTTGGGCTTCATATTTGGAAAACCAAATTTGTGTCACCATACTCGCTGGAAGACAGTTTTTACATCTCTGACCTTTAGTTTTTTAAACTTCTGATGGAAAGCTCTCTGTGTCTTTAAGGTTCTGCTGATGGAGTACCTGGATGTGAAAAACAGCCGCAGCTCCTCAGAACCTTCGGCACAGCTCGCCTATGCCAGCACGGGCAGTGAGTTTGCTGCCTTCTTTGCAAAGAAAAGACCACAACGTGTCAAGCAGTCCCTTTTCAAGTAAGAATCACATTTTCCCTCCCACGTCTATCTTCTTAGTTTTGTTCGAAAGAAAGAGAAATGGGTTATTTTGTGTAAAATACATAAGAAATATGGTCGTCTTATAGAGCTGCTGTTCACTTTTCTGATGCCTCCAAGTCAGTGCAAAACCCACCTAGAAAAGCAGGAAGCTGTAATAATTTCTTATGTTCTAAAGAAAAGCTGGAGTTGGATTAACGAGTTTGATACTAACACCAGCTGTTTTTAAACTTGTGTATGAGGAGCAGACTTTGTTTTGTGATGCTAGCAGCACAGAGAGGAAGACAAGCGAGGAAGTTGTGTGCCACAGGGATCCTGGTTTAAATAAAGGGCTTATTAAGTTTATGAAGTCATGCCTCTTTATAAACAATTGAGTCCAAGGGCTTTACATAATCAGGGATTAGTCTCATTAGGATGTTAATGTGTGAAAAAAAAAGGTTTTCTGACTTTTTATCGTATAAAGAAAGGAATAACCTGTAGTTTTTATTCTACAGCTTTTAGGTTATGAATGTTTCATGCGTTAGAATTTTTTCAACTAACAAAATGTTCACAAACAATTCATAATGATTTTCCCTGTAATTTTGTCACTTTTTTTCAAAATTGATGCTTTTTATTGTAAATGATTCAACCTTGTGTGCTTCCTTGTAGGTTTGAATCATCTTCCCATGCCATCAGCATGAGTGCCTATCTGAGAGAGCAGAGGCGAGAGCTCTACAGCAAAAGTGGGGAATTACAAGGTGAGGAGGGGGATTGAGGGATGAACTCTGAGGAATGGAGACTAGACTGGAAAGCACAGGGAGAGAAGAAAGATGAAGATAAGGGGAAAAGAGAAGAGAGAGTGAAAAAAGTATTGAATTGTAAAATGGAAATGGTAGAGGGATAAATTGAACAGGTCTGCAGTGTGAAGGATATTGTTGAAAAGAGCAGTGTTAAGGTTTAGTGAATGGATTTATAAAAGGGGGGATAAAGGTTATGAATGGACTGGAGAAATACAGCCATGAGAAAAAAAAACCCAGATCTGCTAAATCACTGATAAGACAGGGATGGTAGGTAGTTGCAAGAAGTGTGAGGATATTATAGGAGAAGCAAAAGGTGAGTTTAGGGTGATTTGGTCACGTTTGGTAAGAGTGAGTGTGAGAGGTGGATGGTGATTGAGGTGAAGTGTTGTAATGGAGAGTATGAGAGAGAGTGTCTGGAGACAGAAAGGCCATGTCGCAGTTCGAGGAGTTGCACTTAGGAACAAAAAAGGGGCAGACAACAGAAGTGTGGAGCACCAAGCAGCGATGGAGAAAGAAACTGACGAGATGCGGAGAATGGGGTGACTTTGCAAAATCCGCCCACAGGGAGAGGCCTTAAAAAGCTCTCGCTCACACATTCACACGCACAAAAAGGCTCAGAGAGTGAGCTGCACAGTGAGACCCCGGAGACCCAAAACTGTGCTGCTGCCCTTTTACTTCTGTTCTTCACTCTCTGGCTCTCTGTTCATCTGCCTCTGACCTTGAGGTTTCAATCAGCAGTGCCTGATGGCGATGCTTGCTGCTGTCTGCTGCTATACCTTTTGTTCCACATCAAGCTCCTCATGGCATTGGATGAATAAAACAGAAGAGAGAGACAAAGAAACCAAACTATTACATTTAAGTGTACTGAAATGTCACCACTCCATAGCAGTGAAATTTAAACAATATCTGCACAACTTTTGACAACCGGTATATTCAACCTAAATGACTTAATTTATTTTTGTATTTTACTAAAGAAAGGCCAAATAATAGCTGAGTTGATAAAATGTTCTGGCAGACAATACAGCCTAGACTGTAGTTCCTTTTCCTCTAAATCATTGCTGAATACAGCAGCAAGTCTGTAAATATATAAAAAAGAACAGCATTGATTAACTGTGGATAAAAGAAAACTCCAAATAGTCTTCATATGAAGGCTCACCTCTTTTTCTTCTTCCATCTGTCAGTGCCTAAGAAAGAAGGTGGAAAAATATATATTTTTTGACTGACTGAATGCCTCGAAGCGTTTATAAGAAGATGAGATTTCTCTTGCTTTTATTTCACCTGTCACAGTGTGTAGTGCCGGCCACAAGCCCAAGCCTGGGCCTGAATAGCTGAAAAGAGATTGAAGGGAGTAAGAAATCATTTAGAAAGTGAAATAAGTCGAGTGTGATGGAAGAAAGGGGAAGATGGATGGGGGAGGGAGGGAATAGTAGGAAGGTTAAAAGTCATTGTTTTCATCAGGGTCCAGTGAAGAAGCCATTTAAAGACTTCTGAGGGAAGAAATTAGAAAAATATGTATTGAGACTGTGAGGAAAGGGACTTTTCCCCTCTCTTCAAATTAAAGTAACTGAGAAGTCAGGGACAGGAAAAGAGTTGGAAATGAGAGATTGAGTAGATGAATGCTTTTGGCTTTGGGATTATGCAACACTTAAAAATTAGTCATGTGTGTCTTTCAGTTTCCTTCTTGGCATTTTCTAAAGTCTTTTTCCCTCCATTGTTCTGGTTCAAGTTAATACCGTTATTAACTGCTACGCTAAGCAGTAAAGCCTTGGAGTTTTTTTTCCCATTGTCCAATTTACATCCAATTTTGAATAATTAACAAATGCATATAATAGGTAACAAGCATAACCGCATACAAAGTTACAGCTAAAGATTTGTATGTGCTTTGTGAAAAAGTTGCTTTTATTTGGTGAATTTTTGGATGTTATTTCTTAGAAATTCTTTATTTTTGAGTTTCAGGGTCACTAAGATATACCAAACATGATCTGTTACTGCAAATTCATAAGTAAATTACATTACTTGTATAGTGCTTTAAACCATTTACTACCTGCAAAGCACTTTAACAGCCGTTCATCCAGTCACGCTCACATTCACACTGGTGGTAATAAACTACATTACAGCCACAGCTGCCCTGGGGCATGCAACACTGGTGTACACTGATGCCACCAGGTCTGCTGACCACCACCAGTAGGCAGGGCCACCTTAACCAGCTGATAGGCCCCAGGGCAAGGAGGCTCAGATGGCCCCCCACGACCCTTAAAATTTCCTACACACACACGCACGCACGCGCGCGCGCGCGCACACACACACACACACACACACGCACGCACGCACGCACGCACGCACACACACACGTAGTCTTTGGGGCAGTAATCCTCAAACTGGAGGAGTGGCTAAAGCAGATCCCAAGAAAAACATCAGACATCTCAGTCCAGAAAAGTGCAGTTCTAGGATCAGCTAAGATGCTGCACAGAACTCTCAAGCTCCCGGGCCTCTGTTAGAGGACCCGCGCTTGATGGATAATATGCTAGCAGTTGAAAATACATTATTAAAGCCAACATATCTATTTCAAAGTTTTATTAAACACCATAAAGCATTTAACAAAATAGTGGGGAATCACCACCATCACCTCATCACAAAAATCAAACAGTGATAACAGTGGACATCAGAGTGAGGCTACTGACTCTGTCTTGCTCTATCTTGCTGCATGCTTGAGCGCAGTCTATTTTTCACTCGCTCTCCACTTGCATTGGACACCGGCAAAGTCAGGATAGCCTCAGAGCAAAGTCTGTGTTTGGAGACACTGTGAGGAGATTCCGCTGTCTTAAAACTTTCAGTAACTCCACTGCCGACATGAACGTACTTGTTCAGAGACGGTATTTCTCCAACGGCCTGGATCGCTACTGTAAGGATCTTTTACCTCCTCTATCTGCTCGCCGGCTCCAAGCTCCTCCGCCGCTCCTGTCTGCTGCTCCTCTTTCCCTGTGGTTCCATGCTGTGCGGTCTGCTCTGTGCCTGTTGGCGCAGCATCCTCCTCTCTGCCCGGTGTGTCAGTGACCGGGCTATGTCCAACTTCTTTAGCTTTAGATTTAAACATTTCTGTCAGTTTAGGTATTTTCTTTCTAACTTCGTCTCGAAGCTCCTTCTCACGAAGCGCTTTCTGAGCACCGCTCTTAAATTTCTTCCCCGACATTTTCCCAAATTTCTTTACACCTAGAAGACCATGCCCCAACATCATCTAAATTGTGTGATTGGTGAGCTCATTGTGCAGTGGGCCTTTAGATGTCACGTGGGTGACCTAGGTCACTTGTGATTCGGATCAATCAGCAGCCTTAAATTAGCATCTAAGGTGATTGACAGAAAACCTGACAAGTAATAAAACTGTGGGTTTTTTTTCTTTTTTTTTTTTTACTTGAAATTATAGGCCCCTAAGTTCAAAGTCCTCTGGTCACCGCCCGGTTTGCCCGTGCATTAAGGCAGCCTTGCCAGTAGGCAAGAAGGTTGAAGTGTCTTGCCCAAAGACACAACAGCAGGTTGGCAGGAGCGGGGTGTGTGAACTGGCTATCTCAAATCAGTGACCAACCTCAGAGCCACTGTTGTCTAGATCTGTTTTTTCCTCAACCCTGAACATCTAATTGATTTTCTGACCAGTATTTAGAACCAGTTGTTCAGATGTAAACTCAGAACAGTGTACAGAAAATGCTAAGAAATTCTAAACCTGTGAAAACTCCACGGAGAAGTGAACTTTGGAGGGATGCTAATCTGTTACCAGAGGTAGAATAAGGTTTCTTGAGAAACGGATTCTGAATTGTTAAGCAGTGTAAGATTGTGAAAATGCAGGCTCAAAAGACTGCCACACAGAAAGTCAATGCTCTGGTTGCCAGGCTAAATATAACTGACAATAAATGGCTTGTTTTCTAAAGGCTGCTCTTGCATGTGCTTCTACTTGCACGTAAATCCACTGTGACTAATCAATACTGGAAGGTCATGTGAATGAAAGATGCACAACATTCTGGACCTAAGATTGGATCATAGGAAAGTACTGAAACGATATTTCATTTGTACATTTGTAATGGTTAGTTTTAGGTAATGCTAAAGGGATATGCATGAAATAAGCATTCAAGCTCCCACAGCAAATCTTATTGCCCTTATCCACTACTGCAGGGGTGGGCAATCCCAGTCCTCGAGGGCCGCTGTCCAGCAGGTTTTACTTGTTTCTCTGCTTAAACACACCTGGTTTGAATCTACTAGTGATTAACAGGCTGCTGCAGAGCCTGATGAGCTGCTGAACAGGTGATTCAATCAAGAATCAGATGTGTTGGGGCAGGTAAACAACTAAAACCTGCTGGATAGTGGGCCTCGAGGACCAGGATTGCCCACCCCTGCACTAGTGAGTGCTGTTCAATCTGGCTTGACTCTACATCTTTTGGGTGGTTTTCCATTACAACTGAGAAATGGCTGTAGAGGGTGGCCCCCTGAGTTAGAAACTGCGAGGTGATCTGTAATAGGATCTGTACAGTCAGGTCCTTAAATATTGGGACATCGACACAATGCTAACATTTTTGGCTCTGTACACCACCACAATGGATATCAAATGAAACAAACAAGATGTGCTTTAACTGCAGACTGTCAGCTTTTATTTGAGAGTATTTACATCCAATTCAGGTGAAGGGTGTAGGAATTACAACAGTTTGCATATGTGCCTCCCACTTGTTAAAGGACCAAAACTAATTGGACAATTGGCTTCTCAGCTGTTCCATGGCCAGGTGTGTGTTATTCCTTCATTATCCCAATTACAATGAGCAGATAAAAGGTCCAGAGTTCATTTCAGTTGTGCTATTTGCATTTGGAATCTGTTGCTGTCAACTGTCAAGATGAAATCCAAAGAGCTGTCACACCAGTGAAGCAAGCCATCATTAGGCTGAAAAAACAAAAGAAACCTATCGGAGAGATAGCAAAAACATTAGGCGTGGCCAAAACAACAGTTTGGAACATTCTCAAAAAGAAGGAACGCACCGGTGAGCTCAGCAACACCAAAAGACCCGGAAGACCACGGAAAACAACTGTGGTGGATGACCGAAGAATCCTTTTCCTGGTGAAGAAAATTCCCTTCACAACAGTTGGCCAGATCAAGAACACTCTCCAGGAGGTGGGTGTATCTGTGTCAGTCAACAATCAAGAGAAGACTCCACTAGTGTGAATACAGAGGGTTCACCACAAGATGTAAACCATTGGTGAGCACCAAAAACAGGAAGGCCAGATTAGAGTTTGCCAAACAACATCTAAAAAAGCCTTCACAGTTCTGGAACAACATCCTATGGACAGATGAGACCAAGATCAACTTGTACCAGAGTGATGGGAAGAGAAGTGTATGGAGATGGAAAGAAACTGCTCATGATCCTAAGCATACCACCTCATCAGTGAAGCATGGTGCTAGAAGTGTCATGGCGTGGGCATGTATGGCTGCCAGTGGAACTGGTTCTCTTGTATTTATTGATGATGTGACTGCCGACAAAAGCAGCACGATGAATTCTGAAATGTTTCGGGCAATATTATCTGCTCATATTCAGTCAAATGCCTCAGAACTCATTGGACAGCGCTTCACAGTGCAGATGGACAATGACCCAAAGCATACTGCAAAAGCAACCAAAGAGTTTTTGAAGGGAAAGAAGTGGACTGTTTTGCAATGGCCAAGTCAGTCACCTGACCTGAACCTGACTGAGCATGCATTTCACTTGCTGAAGACAAAATTGAAGGGAAAATGCCCCAGGAACAAGCAGGAACTGAAGACTGTTGCAGTAGAGGCCTGGCAGAGCATCACCAGGGATGAAACCCAACGTCTGGTGATGTCTATGTGTTCCAGACTTCAGGCTGTAATTGACTGCAAAGGATTTGCAACCAAGTATTGAAATGTATAAGTTTGATTTATGGTTCTTATTCTGTCCCATTACTTTTGGTCCCTTAACAAGTGGGAGGCACATATGCAAACTGTTGTAATTCCTACACCGTTCACTTGATTTTGATGTAAATACCCTCAAATAAAAGCCGACAGTCTGCAGTTAAAGCACATCTTGTTCGATTCATTTGACATCCATTGTGGTGGTGTATAGAGCCAAAAATGTTAGCATTGTGTTGATGTCCCAATATTCGAGGAGGGAGATGACAGTAGATTGCACCAGGAGCTGGGTGGCATATTGGGTTAGGTACGGTTTGATCTTTTGTGTGTTATACAGCACGAAGTGTCATGAACAATCAACAGAGGCAACGTGATCTTTAAAGGTCAGCTGGTCATCAATCACAACACCGAAATTTCGAACTGCCTTTGAAGGAGCCAGAGACAGGGAATTATTTCGGATTGAGATATTGTGCCGTATGGATGGTTTCGCTGGGATTACACGCAATTCAGATTTTGAGATGTTGAGTTGGAGATGGTGGGATTTCATCTATCTTGATATGAAAGAAAGACAGTCCGAGAGTCGTGCAGAGACTGTGAGGTCATCCGGTAGGAATGACCGACTGTGAGGTCATCCGGCAGGAATGACGGATATAGCTGGGTGTCATCGGCATAGCAGTGGTTGGAGAAGCCATGTGATCGAATAATCTCACCCAGTCAGCATCATCTACCTTCTATGCATAGATATTATAAAACTAGATGCCAATGATAATGCTGTGAAAGTTAAAGGCTCATCAGTTATCACACACACTTATGTATGTGCGAAATTTGTTCTCCGTATTTGACCCATCCCCTGGGGGAACGGTGAGCTGCAGACACAGCCGTACTCAGGAACCGTTTGGTGGTTTCACCCCCCAGTCCAACCCTTAATGCTGAGTGTCAAGCAGGGAGGCAATTGATCTCCCAGTCTCTGGGCGGACACTCTACCACTAGGCCATTGAGCTGGTAACCTTTAGATTGTGCAGTGAAAATGTGATAGAAGAAAGAAGATGAAAGAACATTAGGACCTTGTGGACTAACTCATAAAGTAGCACATTAGAAGTCATTCAGGAAAATAAAGGGTTATTAGAACTGTTGATAGATGGCCATGTTGACGAAACAAGGATGTCATCCCACACCAAATTCTTTTAGAAAGTAAAAATTATGCATGAAAGTTTGTTTTAATTACCTTACTTAGTGAACAGATTGCATGTGTCCATGGTGATTATTAACATTAAGAAATGGATGCCCCTGCTGTCAGCACATAAAAATTCCTCCCAATGGATCATTACTGCTAATACTCATTTGAATATAAACTATTTTGCTTTCTTTGAGTGTTTACAGTGTTTCGCCAATGTATGAAAAGTTTCCAGACCTCCCGTAACTAAACAATTTGCATAATGTAGTCAGTTATTTTTTATACCCCTCTATAGTTGAAAGTAATATGTAACACATCCAATTCATATCATTTGATTTTTGTTCAGACCTTTCATATATCTTTATTAAACACACATATACAGCTACACAGGCACATTTTCACACTCCCTATGTATACATACAAACACACAGGGAGACTTAATTGCTTTTCTACTCATTGTTTATGCTTCAGTTAGTCCGGCGCTCCATCTAAAGACTTCATTTACAACTCCATATGTGGCCACATCTGGAATTTGTGATGTGAATGTATGTATTGAAACTATGAAACTATGTCTTGCATTTCCAAACACCAGATCCTCAGCTGTCTGTGTAAATGAATGTGTATATAGTGTGTTGGTGTTCTTCACATATCCTTTGCAAAGCACTACTTTAGAATCAAAGAGCTGCATCCAGATTCAATCTCATTGTTCATGAATAAATGATGAAAGTAACAGTTTTTCAATTTATTGATGTGTTGCCAGTCTCTCATACTCCTCTGGATGTCTCCATCCTGCTACACTTTTAGATTCTTGGCCTCTGTTTTTTATTGCCTTTCTGTTGTGTGGAGTCATCAGAGTATCCCAGTGGTCATCTGGGAGGCAAAGTGTGAATATATCCTAATAACTACTGCAGTGTTGCAGTACCCTGTAATACATTGACTGGCCTTTTTTTAAATTTCTCTTTGTGTCCTGATCATTCATTTTGTTCTGCACAATATTGCCTTGCCCTGGGGCATATTTGAAGTTACAATCGCTCCCAATTTGATAGCTGGCAAATAAGCAGTCTGCTTGTCAGCACCATCGACATATAAATATTGGACAATGGGTTTCCATAGACTCCAATAACACATTTTTGAAGAAAAATGGGAGGTGGCCACCACCGCCATTTTGACCGTGTCACAGGTTCTGTCAAGCCCAGACAATTCCACAAAAGGGAAGAGAGGTGGAGCTGAGGGTGGGGCTGTAAGGCTGGGATCAACTGACGACACCTGGTTGAACTAGCTACAAGCTAACCTGAAGCTAACCCAAAGCTAACGTGGAGGTGGGAGCTAAGCTAACGGAGGTAGCAACCTAGCTACAACCGGAGTTAACTGTGCACAACACCAGAGCTTCTGAGTCAGAGATACGCCGGGCTGACCGCAGGGTAAAACCGGGTGGAACACATAGGTCTCCCGAGAGCTCCACAAGCCGGCAGCCGCACAGCAGATAAGTGCCGCTGCGATCTGAGATGCGCAGAGCTGCCGCTGGGGAGAACCGGGTGGAAAGGTTTCCACCCCAGAGCTTCAGAAGCCGGCAGCCCGCGCAGCAGACAGAAGCCGCGATCAGACAGAGATGCGCCGAGCTGCGGGGAGGGGAGAACCGGGTGGAAAACTTAGGTCTCGCGAGAGCTCCACAAGCCAGTAGTCGGAACCCAGCTCCACCAACATGTTATATTTCAACCCATTTTCTAAAGTGCAGCATTATGTTAAATGTACTGGGTTTTACCCTATTACATTTAAATTTCATGGTTAAACAGTACATGTTAAAATCTAAGCTCAGCTCGGCAGTGACCTAAAATACATAAATATAATTTTACTTACCGAAAAAAATGAAGTGGAGACGCCTTGGATGCTCTATTAGTGCAATTAATGCCACAGCAAGTCATTTTGTCCAACAATTGCACAAATAATATCCAAAAAATCAACGCACAAACTGCACAACTAATGGTCTAAGTCGAGAGACTGAAAATGACGGAACAGTTTTCAGGCGAGATCGAGGCTCAGACTGAGGCCTTTCCACGCAGCTAGCTCTGCGGTCACGTGGGTCTGATGCACATTAATTATACAGAATTTTACGCTTTTAATACACTTAAACAGAAGAGTGAAAAAAAAATCACCTTTACTGCTCTGCAGTAAGTCTGCCTCAGTTGTCATGAGTGTAAACTAGATAATTTAAACCAAAAACATGTTTTGGTACCAGGCTGTAAACACGTTTATTTCTGCTGTGAATTTGGAATTTTTAACATGGGAGTCAATGAGGATTTGCTCGCTTCTGACACCAGCCCCTAGCGGATGAGGGTGGAACTGCAATTTTTGTCACTTCCGCGTTGGACTCAATTTTTGAGCCGCATTGTGGGGGCTTGGTCAGCACATGCTTTACCCAGACATGCCCATAAACAAACTTACAGCTGTGTCCAAAAGTTTTGAGAATGATGCCGGTAATATTTTTCATGAAGTTTAACCACTTCAGGGTTTTTCAGTCTTTCAATCAGCATTTTTCAAAGAGAAAATGAAGTAGCACCACAGGCACTGTGTACATTTCAAAGGCTTGTGTTGATAATAACATTTGGTACGTAGAAAGAAGCAAATGGTTTGCAGTGTTTGCCTGTTTTATTCAAGACCTTTGCAGTTCACCCTGAAGTGCTGTTAGTCAATTTCTGGTCTGAATGCTGGCTGATGACCGCCAATTCTTGTATTCATACCTCTCGTAGTTTGTCAGAATTTGTGAGTTTTATGCTCGTCTGCACACCCTTTTAGGATTGACCATATGTCAATAGGATTATGGTTTAGGGTGTTCCTGTTCATGAACATCAAATTTTGATGTCTTGTACCCAGACCCACTTACAGTGGGGCAAAAAAGTATTTAGTCAGCCACCGATTGTGCAAGTTTTCCCACTTAAAATGATGACAGAGGTCAGTAATTGTCATCATAGGTACACTTCAACTGTGAGACACAGAATGTGAAAAAAATAATCCATGAATTCACATGGCAGGATTTTTAAAGAATTTATTTGTAAATCAGGGTGGAAAATAAGTATTTGGTCAATAACAAAAATTCAACTCAATACTTTGTAACATAACCTTTGTTGGCAATAACAGAGGTCAAACGATTACTATAGGTCTTTACCAGGTTTGCACACACAGTAGCTGGTATTTTGGCCCATTCCTCCATGCAGATCTTCTCGAGAGCAGTGATGTTTTGGGGCTGTTGCCGAGCAACACGGACTTTCAACTCCCTCCACAGATTTTCTATGGGGTTGAGGTCTGGAGACTGGCTGGCCACTCCAGGACTTTCAAATGCTTCTTACAGAGCCACTCCTTTGTGGCCCGGGCGGTGTGTTTGGGATCATTGTCGTGTTGGAAGACCCAGCCACGTTTCATCTTCAAAGCTCTCACTGATGGAAGGAGGTTTTGGCTCAGAATCTCACGATACATGGCCCCATTCATTCTGTCCTTAACACGGATCAGTCGTCCTGTCCCCTTAGCAGAAAAACAGCCCCAAAGCATGATGTTCCCACCCCCATGCTTTACAGTAGGTATGGTGTTCTTGGGATGCAACTCAGTATTCTTCTTCCTCCAAACACGACAAGTTGAGTTTATACCAAAAAGTTGGTTTCATCTGACCACATGACATTCTCCCAATCCTCTGCTGTATCATCCATGTGCTCTCTGGCGAACTTCAGACGGGCCTGGACATGCACTGGCTTCAGCAGTGGAACACGTCTGGCACTGCAGGATTTGATTCCCTGCCATTGTAGTGTGTTACTGATGGTGACCTTTGTTACTGTGGTCCCAGCTCTCTGCAGGTCATTCACCAGGTCCCCCCGTGTGGTTCTGGGATTCTTGCTCACCGTTCTCATGATCATTTTGACCCCACAGGATGAGATCTTGCGTGGAGCCCCAGATCGAGGGAGATTATCAGCGGTCTTGTATGTCTTCCATTTTCTGATAATTGCTCCCACAGTTGATTTTTTCATACCAAGCTGCTTGCCTATTGTAGATTCACTCTTCCCAGTCTGGTGCAGGTCTACAATTATTTTCCTGGTGTCCTTCGAAAGCTCTTTGGTCTTGGCCATAGTGGAGTTTGGAGTCTGACTGTTTGAGGCTGTGGACAGGTGTCTTTTATACAGATAATGTGTTCAAACAGGTGCCATTAATACAGGTAACGAGTGGAGGACAGAAAAGCTTCTTAAAGAAGACGTTACAGGTCTGTGAGAGCCAGAGATTTTTCTTGTTTGAAGTGACCAAATACTTATTTTCCACCCTGATTTACAAATAAATTCTTAAAAAATCCTGCCATGTGAATTCATGGATTTTTTTTCACATTCTGTCTCTCACAGTTGAAGTGTACCTATGATGTAAATTACTGACCTCTGTCATCATTTTAAGTGGGGGAACTTGCACAATCGTTGGCTGACTAAATACTTTTTTGCCCCACTGTAATTATCACCTAAACCTTATGATACAGGCCTCAGTTGTGGTGGACACAACATTATTCATTACAATACTGTTCCTGGATGGTTGGAGTAGACTCATCACAGACAGCATGGTTAAATACCCATTAGTTCAATTTACAACTGTGTTCTGATGCTACTACTACTTACATGAATTTCTCAGGATGCTTTACTGTTGATGTTGCACAAGACCAATGGTATTGTTTATCTTTTGTTCTCCTGACAATCCTTTTGATGCTTCATACAATCAGAAAAGGGATTCTTCAGAGAAAATGATTTCCCCCCAGTCCTCAGCAGTTCAATCCCTAGGTCATTTAGCAGGACATCAGTCTGTCCCTGATGTTTTTTTCAGAAAGAAGTGGCTTCTACGGTGCTCTTCATGACATTAGTCCATCATACAGAAGCCTTACTGTACATGCAGTTTTAGTTTGCACCTGATTGCTGACATTCCTGAGCAGCCGGCGGTGTCCCTGTCCTGTTGCTGTGTAGGTGCTTGTTGGGCTTTATGAATGTCCTGAAGCTGTCTACACAAATTTGTTCATGTTTCATAACATTTTGGAGCTGCAAACCTTGGGACAATTGCGTTTCTGTACATTTCAGAACGTTTCGCCTTGGCTGGACTCATTCGAAAGGGCACATCACCTTTCCTAAGATGCTTTAGCAGTTGCTTTGGTTCAAAATCTTTCTGCTTTTCTTTTGATTGCCATATTTGCTTGTTTAGTGTGTCTAGCTGGGTACCCCTAATTACAGCTACTCAACTCTTTCTGATCTCTATCTGATCGTAAATCTTTGTTGAAGTGGAGGGAAAAAGCGTGTGTTGTGTTAGCTTCTTGTTTATGTATAATAGCATTATATTCCCATGGCAGAAGAAAGAACATGGCAAAGAGCAGGGGGAGGCAAGCAGGGTGACCACAAGTGGTGTTCTATGTCAAGCTAATTTGTACGGCCCGAGTGGGAGAAGAGGTGCAAATGGAAAAATGTCTAGCGAGAGACACTGGGGTAGAGGTGGTGGTGTGGTGGGACATCAGGGTGGGGCCAGCAGATGTTGAAAGGTGCGCTCACATTGTTTTTTTTTTTTTTTTTACATTTATGAATCACAATTGTCTATATTTTTGCTTATTTTAAATATATTTTTAACCATTTTCTAAATTCTTTTTTATATTTTTACATTTTTTGTTTTTGTGAAGCGCCTCGTGACTTTTTTCTTGAGAGGCGCTATAGAAACAATATTTTTTTCTTCTTCTTCTTCTTCTTCTTCGTCTTCGTCTTCGTCTTCGTCGTCTTCGTCTTCTTCTTCTTCTTCTTCTTCTTCTTCTTCTTCTTCTTCTTCGTCTTCGTCTTCGTGTGTGTGTTTATGAGATGTAGTAACAAACAGGATATTCCTGCCAAGTGATGTGTGATGTTGCACTGTTTGGCATTGTGATTGCTGGGTGTGGAAAGTAATACATCCAGGCAGAGGTGGGTTTTCGGAAAGGCTCGGGGCTTTCAGAAGGTTGATGGTGTCATTTCAACGTGCTGTCTAATGTCTCATCACCTCCAAAGACACAGACTCTAGTGTCACTGAGACAAATAAAACATTTTATTAAACTACATAGATATTTTTATATATTTTTTAAATTGCCCTAAATTTGTTTTACTGTTAACAGATTAGCTTTTTAATAAATAATTTTCCCTTTTTTCCCTCCTTTGTTGGTGGATTTCATTAATAATTGTTTCTTCATCTTGTGGAGTGATCAACAATACATGACATTGACCAGGCAATTAGAATTATTCCTGTTTATAGATGAAAGATTGGAGTGAATAGAAATTTGTTCCACCACTTCTTTCTTCAATTTTCACCAGTAACACTTTGTTGCAACTTGTTTCATAACTTTTTTCATTTTGATGTTAACATTTCATACACACTCCTATTTTATTATATTTAATCAATTTCCCTCTGGGATTAATAAAGTATTTTTGAATTGAATTTAATTTAATTTAAAGATTGTGTGATGTCATATGCAAATTATATTCTGTCCAATTAGTCAACATATCTGCTTAACTTTGACTCGCCTTAAAAATAAAGGCAAAAGTTAATTAATCACATTTTTGGAGAAAATTGCATAAATAAAAAGTGATGTTATTCTGCTTCGTTGGTAAAGTTTAGCTAACTACTTTAAATTGGATGTGGAGTTGGATTTCTCTTTTAACTAGTTTATAATTTGACTTTCCCTGGGTTAATTTGAATTCTATTTTAAATATAGGACTATAAAACTCAATAAAAAACACATAAAAAGCTCAATAAAACTCATTATCATTTTGGACAATAACTAATTGCTCATTAGCAAAACTTGTAAAACGTTCATCATTATGGTACAGCAGAAGATTCTAAAATAACAGTAATATATTCATAACTGAACTAAGGTTGGGTTTAGGATTTGATTTGAAACAACACCCCACAACACCCTACTATGCCAAAGGGGTTATTAAAATTTTTGTATTTAAATCTAATTCTCATTTTTTAAAATGAAATCTCATCTAGTTGTGGTGTTTTTCTACATTTGAATATTGTAAAACAACATTTTAAACACCTCTTTTTATGACAACGAAACATGCTGACCAGATAAAGGCATAAACACACATCAAGATTACCTGGCAGGACTGACGCACAAGAATATGTCAGAAACTCTGCATGTTCCTTCTCGCTCCAGTGCCAGAGCTTTATGAATCTCTTTAACCCAGCAGCAACATAACTAGGTTTGTGGATAAAATACAATGTACCTCTGTTTTCTGACACTCTATTACCCAGAGCAGATCTGCATATTGTAGAAAACAGACACACACACACACACACACACACACACACACACACACACACACGCGCGCGCACGCACGCACGCACGCACGCACGCACGCACGCACGCACGCACGCACGCACGCACGCACACACACACACACACACACACACACACACACACACACACACACACACACACACACACACACACACACACACACACACACACACACACACACACTACAGCGGCATTGTCTTATCTCTTAGTGGTTATTTTTCATGTGTTTGGGCTCATCATGTTCAATTTGCCTGCAAATTGACATAATATGATAATGCTTAAAACAATAGCTGAGATGTAATTCCTCTAACCGTCCCCTGCCAACACACACACACACACACACACACACACACACACACACACACACACACACACACACACACTTGCACGCATATGCAGGGTTGGATCATCATCCATTGTAGGGTGAGTTATTGAATTACAGAAGTTCTGTTTCTAAAATAAGAGTGAAGCACGAAATTGTGGAAAATGAACTCCGAGCTAAATCAATATAATAGGAATCATTTCAGGCGTTTAGGCAAACAACAGCTGAATATTTACAGATCTGTCGACATGGATAGAGCAGCCATCCTATGACTATAAGTCCAGCAGTTATGTGCCCAGCTCTTTCAAACTAAACACTTTAGTACCCCTTTTTTATTTGTGCATGTTTCATGAGACAGCCCATGTTCTGGAATGAGACTGGATGATAGCAGAAGCCTGTTGCTGTAGACCTGGTTCGTTTCTCAGTATGCATACTCGTCTATACTTGTGTACTCATGTTCTTGTGAAACATCATCAAAGATGGCCCAAGTACTGCTCCAATCCTAAATACATAACGTGGCACATTTGCCCAATGTTCCCGGATGTGTTCATGCTCCGCCCATCGTATCAAGGATGCATCAATGCATCCTTTCAGCAGACTTGGGACAGCAAAGTATCCCATAATGCGTTGTGTCTCGAACCGTTCTACTCAGAGGAGAAACCTCATGACTGTAGTGTTTTAAATTAAAATGCTAATCAAGAAATATGAAGTTGTTTGTTGTTGGAACTAATTGCATGTAATCTATAAAATTTGCTGTGTACCTCAGACTTTCAGACTTCATGACACCTCAAAATGCTAATTGGCTAACTCACTATCAAAATAAAAGCAGCGTTGCCCTAAATATCTCTGTTTTGATGAAAATGAAACAGTTTTTTCGTTTAACCATGGGAAATTCTGGTATTTTATCAGTTTTGATCAAAGTGGATCAAATATTATTCAAATAATATGTATTCATTGTTATTGTTATTTAAGAGACAAACTAGACTTTTATTTTTATGTTAGGTCAATTTTTTAACCGCAAGAAAACATTAAGCAATGTACAATATGCTTCTGTTCCGGACTTTCTGGAATGGGGAAGCTCAGGAGGTAGAGTGGGTTGTCCAGCAATCAGAAGTTTGTAGGTTCGATCCCGGCTCCGACTAGAGAATGTTGCTGTTGTGTCCTTGGGCAAGACACATAACCGGGATTGCCTGCTGATGGTGGTTGGAGGGACTGGTAGCGCCGTTGTTCGGCAGGCCTCGCCTTTGTCAGTGCGCCCCAGGGTAGCTGTGGCCCCATTGTAGCTCATCCCCACCGGCGTGTGAAAGTGTGTGTGAATGGGTGAATGACTGATTGTGTTGTGAAGTACTTTGGGGGATTGTAGAACCCTAAGAAGGCACTATACAAATACAAACCATTTACCATTCTGCTGTACTTGCCAAGAACATTCTTGTCATATACACAAGGACGTACTAGCGTCCTTGGGTATTGTGAAATGGCTCAGGTCCCGTTTTTATTTTTTTTTATTTTAGTTTTTCTTATTCGTTTTTATCAGTGTTATAACAACAACCTGCTGTGAAAGAGAACACACTGCTAGAGGAACAAAACAGAGAGAAAGGAAACACACAAAAAACACACACAGAAAGGCATGGGGGGGGGGGGGGGGTGCAGGCTCATTACAGGGTTAAGTAAACTGGCATCAGTACAAGGATGGCGAGTTACTCTTTTGCAGTTTGTGGCTTACCCAAAGCCAGATCTTATTGGTTTTACATATTCAGACCATTTAGACCAGATTTTATAGAATTTTTCTTTTTGAACCCTGAGAGAAAGCGTGATTTTTTCCATTGTATAAATTTCATGTACAATAGCAATCCAGTCCTCAATTGTAGGAGTTTCCGCCGTCATCCGTCTCCTCGTGATTGCTTTCTTATTTGTTTCCATGAGCAGACCAAACAATCTCCTATTATATCTGTGTAGCGTGGTTAACTACATACTAGGATTTAACACTGTTTGCTATCAGTTTGGTTAGATCCTGAGAAAAGATCAAACAAGTTAACAATTGAAGCTTCTATCATATATAAATATCAATGATAGTATATATTCAATAGATGTTCATATTCCAACGAGCTTGGTCTATTTTTAATCCAAAGATTCATTTTTAACTTTAAGATAATTAAATTTAATAGTAAAAGTTTATTTATTGAATCAGAAGTTTAAAGGAATCTTTGCTTATTCATTAACCAAAAATATACACCATTCTGTGTTTTATTTCAAAGAAGAGTAAGAGTTTTAAAAAGTTAAGAATTTATTAGATTAGATTAGATATTAGAACGTTAAGTTCAAGAATGCTGTTCGCTATATTAAAAGAAATGAGCAAACAATGCGGGCAAACTCCTTAGCGAACAAACTAAAGAATAATGATGTTTCAGAGTTCTGGAAGGAGTTAAAACGCTCCTGTATCAGTAAGCAGCTGCTACCTGCATCTATAAATGGGGTATCAGGAGACAAGAACATTGTTGAAGCCTGGAGGAATCACTTTAGCAGAATTTTTAACTGTGTAAATAGTGAAAGGTTCAATCTTGGCAACTTTAACTACAATCATGGTATGATTGTCAGAGCTGATGAAGTCCGTCTCGCTATAGAGAAAATGTCTTTAAACAAAGCTTGCGGCCCGGATCAACTATCAGCAGAGCACATGAAGTACGCTAGCTGTAGAGCTCAGGTGTTACTTTCATTGTGCTTTACCGGCTTTTTGAAGCATGGAATCTTGCCTGACCATATGTTATCTGTTCTCTTAGTCCCTATAGTCAAAGAGAAAACTGGAAAAATCTTCTGTATTGATAACTACAGGCCTATTGCTATGGCTAGTGTGTTGTCCAAGGTGTTTGAGCATATTTTGCTGGAAAGACTGCAAAATTTTATAACTACGACAGAGAATCAGTTTGGTTTTAAAGGTAAACTTAGTACTGACTTGTGTATCTATGCTTTAAAAGAAACTGTAAGCAAATACATGAGGCATAATACTTCTGTTTTTATGTGTTTTTTAGACGCCTCTAAGGCCTTTGACAGAGTCAATCATCAGAAATTATTCATCAAGCTACAAAACAGAGGGGTCCCTTCTTACCTAGTTAGGATTTTGCACTTCTGGTACTCTCATCAACTGATGCAGGTAAAGTGGGGGACAGAAGTGTCTGAACCTTTCTCCGTATCAAATGGAGTCAGACAAGGCGGGATTCTGTCACCTGTCCTTTTTAACCTGTACCTTGACGAGTTGTCTGTTACTCTGAATGCTAGTAAGACTGGATGCTTGGTGGGTGACCGACTGGTAAATCATTTAATATATGCAGATGACCTAGTCCTCATGTCTCCCTATAGCGCAGGCCTGCAGCAGCTGCTCAGGGCATGTGCTAAGTATGGTGAGCAATATGACATCCTGTTTAACCCTAAAAAGAGTGTGGTTATGATTGCTGCTACTAAAGGGGACCTGAAGCTTAATTTTCCATCTTTTAACTTAACAAATCAGGTCCTGGAAGTGGTAAGCAAAGTAAAATATTTGGGGCACATTTTAAGAAGTGACCTCTGTGATGACGAGGACATTAAGAGGCAGTGTGGTAAGCTGTACATGCAGGCTAACACTCTGGCATGTAACTTTGGCATGTGCTCAGATCCTGTTAAAGTGTCCCTCTTTCGTTCCTTTTGTACTCCTCTCTATACAGCCCACTTGTGGTGCAACTATAGTAAGGTAGTAATGAAGAAGCTTCAAGTGGCTTATCAGGATGCTTTTAGAATCCTCATGAAGCTCCCTAGATGGACTTCGGCAAGTCACATGTTTGTTACGAGTAACATCCCAACTTTTCATGCGCTTCTGAGGCTCTTCATGTACAAATTCATCTGCCGACTGAGTTTGTCAGCTAACGCGGTTGTTAGAGCTCTGTCATCTTTATCTTACAGTGACACGAGGTACTCCTCAGTCCTTTTTAAACATTGGAGCAACTGCCTATACGGTTTGTAATTAGAATGTGTTTGTATTTTATTTTTTTATTTATTTTTTTATTTTTTTATTCTTGTTATGGACATATCCCTTGTCTGAAATAAAGTTTGATTGATTGATTGATTGATTAGATTAGATTAGATTAGATATCCTTTATTGTCATTAAATGATTGCACATTCAACGAAATTTCCTAGAGCTCCACATTAGGCATCCGCTAAAAATACTAAGAAAAATAGTTAAAACAAGTACAATATGCACCATGCAATAAAAAACAAAAACATTACAAAATACAATAAATAATATCAATAGGGTTGATTTTTCTGTCCATTCAGGGTTCTAATAGCCCAGGGAAAGAAACTCTTCCTCAGTCTGTCGGTCCTGCAGCTGAGGGATCTGAACCTTTTCCCAGATGGCAGCATGGCAAAAAGGTAGTGGTTTGGGTGGTAAATGTCCCTGGAGATGGTCCTTGCTCTAGTGAGACACCTCTGCAGGGCGATAGTGTCCAAGGAGGGAAGGGTGCATCCAATCACCTTTTCCGCCGCTCTAATGACCCTCTGGTATCTGTTTTTATCAGCTACTGTGCACCCCGCGTACCACACAGGGATAGCGTAAGTCATCACGCTCTCAATGACTGCTCGATAAAAAGACACCAAGAGGTTGGTCTGCAGCCTATTCCACTTCAGGACTCTCAAGAAGTGCAGCCGCTGTTGTGCTTTTTTGACCAAGGCAGTGGTATTGATTGTCCATGACAGATCCTCAGAGATGTAAATCCCGAGAAACTTAAAGGAGGGAACTCTCTCCACCTCAGCTCCTTTAATGCAGAGAGGGCGGGGGGCATCCTTACTCCTTCGGAAGTCAATAACCATCTCCTTGGTCTTCTTGATGTTAAGAGAGAGGTTATGATCATCACACCATTCTGATAAATGGCAAACCTCATCTCTGTATGCTGCGTCATCGTTGTTATGGATAAGACCTACAAGAGTGGTGTCATCTGCAAACTTAATGATCTTATTAGAGCGATGAATAGGAATGCAGTCATGGGTGTAGATGGTGAACAGCAGGGGGCTTAGCACACAGCCCTGAGGGGAACCAGTGCTGAGCATCAGAGTGGATGACCGCTTGTCACCAAACCTGACAGCCTGTGGGCGATTGGTGAGGAAATCTTTGATCCAGCCACAGGTGGTAGGGGGGAGGTTCAGGTTAATCAACTTGGCTACAAGGATGTTTGGGATTATGGTATTAAAAGCAGAGCTAAAATCAATAAAAAGCATTCTAACGGAGGTGCCGGGGTTCTCCAGATGTTGCAAAGAGGAGTGGAGAGCATTAGATATGGCATCCTCAGTAGACCTGTTTGCTTTATATGCAAACTGGCAGGGATCCATGCTGGGTGGGAGGAAGTCCTTGATATGTTTTTGCACCAGCTTCTCAAAGCACTTGGTCACCACCAGTGTGAGTGCTATGGGTCTGTAATCATTGAGACTGTTGATTGTAGTAGACTTGGGAAGTGGGACTATTGTTGTTGATTTCAAACAATATGGAACCGTAGCTTCAGACAAGGAGCGATTGAATAATTTGGTGAATACCATGGACAGCTGATCTGCACAGTACTTCAGCACCTTGCCAGGAACACCATCAGGACCAGCCACTTTCCTCTGATGAACAGCCCTGAACACGGTTCGAACCTGTTGTTCTTGGAGTTTGAGTATTTGTGTATCTGATCCAAACTCAGCGGGTGATGTTATAGGACTGATGTTAGTTGTGGGGAAGTTGGTATTCTCAAAACGAGCAAAGAAATAGTTGAGTTCTTCGGCTAATGAAGCTCCTATTTCAGTGCTAGATCTGTTGTCCTTGTATTTGGTAATATGTCTCAGTCCTTCCCAGACCCTCCTTGGGTTGCTGGCAGACAGATGTTGCGACAGCTTTTTGGTGTAGCTCACTTTAGCCTCCTTGATTCCCCTTTTAAGATCAGTCCTTGCCCGCCAGTACTTTGCCTGGTCTCCCGACGCGTATGCAGCATTCCGTGCCTTTAACAATACCCTGACCTTACTCGTCATCCAGGGTTTACAGTTAGGGTAGATCCGAACCTGCTTGTGAATGATAACAGTGTCCATGCAATGTTTGATATAGCAGAGCACAGTATCTTTTAAAAATGACAATTTGAAATGACAATTTTTAACAGCTTTGATATTAAAACCCATTTTAACAGCTTGGATATTAACTTGTTTTTAAAAGCAAACCTGTGACTGAATGGAAACTAAAATGAAATGCGAGGTTTTGGATGCTTGAATGAATCTCAGAAGGTTTCTTTCAGAGAGAGAAGCGCGTTCTGAGTGAAAAGTTAGTTTTGCAGCTAACTGAGTCGTTTCTTAGAGAGAATGGCATACAGACGCCATCTGTCAAAAGTTTCTACCTCACCCATTTCAGGAGACCCTCTTCTGGATCCGAGATGTCAGGTGGAGATGATGTCCTCCGGGCACGAGGTTGGTAGAAGGAGCTTAGTGCGACCAAATCGGTTCTGAGATGTCTCCTTGGGTCACACGACTGATGAAACTATTTGCGTCTCAAAATCAATAACTCTGAAGGAGTTTTGTGTCAGCTGGTTACAGTTGCGTTTATTCGAAGCAAGACTTTCGGCGTGACAGAATCCTTAGTAGGGACTTGGGCGGCCATCCCTCGTCCCCCGGTATGGTTCAAGAACTGGCTTGGGCTGTGGGAGATTTGGTTTTAACAAAACCTCAGAACACGCCCTCTCAGCGTCAGAAAGCTTGTTGTCATGAGTAAAGACATGCGAGGTGGTTAAACTTTACCCTGGATTCACCCTCTGTGTGAGGTGGTTAAACGTGCAAGATGACCTTCTGGTTTACTGAACACACATTACGGATTCATAATAATAACTATTATTATTACACAAAGCATAATAAGTCATTTCAGTAACTAAAACACATTTATACTGAACCAGATGATTATTATGATGATTGTAATAAACAGTAATAAAGTCAAAGAGTACAATTATTATTTAAAATTATTATTGTGAAATCTTGAAGTGTCCATCTTGGGACGGAACAGCAGCAGATAAAGATGGTGTTTCAGCAGACATCACGGCTCCTGGGTTAATCTGTGGGACAAAAGTTACGCTCGACCCAGCTGGGAAAATGTGACCTTTGGTTCACAAATTAGAGGCCATTCATGACGCTACATCTGTCCAACGTTTTTGGTGCGGCACCCATAAACAAAGTGGTGCACTTGAGTGGAAACTTTATTCCAAATATATTCTCTATATGAGTATGAATTTCTCTTCAGTAACTCTTTAATGTATTGCAATCCCAGAAAATGTGTCCATGGGTTTCACCCTCTGCCCCACAAAGTCTCCAGCAGGCATCGCCAGTGCCCTGGTGTTTTTTCTGAACGGGTGTGATGAAGGATCTTGCGATATTCTTCCAGCAGAATTCCCGCCATGAAGTTGAGTCTGTAAATGTCCACTGGAGCTGGCATATCTCTCCCCACAATTCTGCTGGAATTTGTTCGCTTATTTCAGCCTCCCATTTCTTTCATATGTAGTCCGTATTGTCTTGTTTAGACAACACGTTGCCTTTTTCATATTCTGATTGATGTGGTGCCTGACTTGTAAAAATCTGTAGAAGTCTCCCTTTCCTAAACCGTATACATTTTTTAAGGCCTCAACTCTCTTGACTGACCCCTTGTGGAGAAATAGATTATAGGATGTAAGACCCCTTAGAGACCAGTTTTTAAATCTTCCCTCATTTCTGTTGGGTGCAAAGTCCGAGTCGTAATCACACCATCTTAACAGTTTACCGGATTCCTCTAATTTATATGTATTCCTTATGTTTTTCAAGGAATTTAGGTGGGAAGAGAGTAGAAAGTCATCCGAGAGTCCCAAATCAGTTTTAAATTTTATCATCAGCCAAGAGGGCCCCCACAGGGACCCCACTGACATTATTCCCTTCCATTTCCTTCCATCCTGATGTATAAAATGGGGAGCAGATACACACTAATGGTCTCAGCTGGGCAGCGTAGTAGTAGTCGAGTAGGCATGGGAGGCCTAGTCCTCCCTCTTCTTAGCTGGAGTATTTTATATCTGATCCTGGCCTTTGTCCCTTCCCATAAGTATCTTGAAATGAGTCTGTCCCATTCTTTAAAAAGTTTAGGAGGTATTGTTATTGGGAGGCATTGAAAATAGTAAAGCATGGGGGGGAGAACATTCATTCGAATTGACACTATCCTAGAACTTAAATTCAGAGAGGGAATTATTTTCCATCTATTGAGATCTGACTTTATTTTGGAAATCAGAGGTTTGAAATTACTCCAAATAATTTATTGCAATCCTTGTGGAGGGCGAGTGCCAAATATTTTATTGAGTCACAATCCCATGGCAATGTGTGGCGAAACACAGCAGCCCTGACACATTCCCCTATGTAAATATAATGAATCTGTCAGGTCACTGTTAATCTTAATTCGGGCCCATGGCTTGTCATATAGAGCTGATACTGTTTTGATAATAGATTCGTGAAAACCGAACTTCTGAATAGGGATGGGTACCGAATTCGGCACTTTTTAATGTACTGACCGAATTCCACAGTACCGACCGAGCACTGATTCACTTCATATGAAACGGTGCCTTGTTTCGGTACCCGTCCTTCACAACGAGAACTTGCCTAGACAGCTGTGCATGTGCAAGAGCGTTATGTCATCAGTCGCTGCGAGCGAGTTGTAAACAGAGCAGCAATGGGTAGAAAGAACGAACGCTAAAGCTTGGGTCCACTTCACTAAATGTGATGGGTAACTGGGTGAAACCAGCGACAACAATCTAAGTGAGACATCCTCCTCTTAATCTGCTCCGGTAGGTAAATAAAATGTTTAAGATAACGTTAGCTTGATTTGTTAGCTTCCGTTTCACTAATGGTGCGTTCGCTTTCTCCTCGGAACTCCGAAACTCCGACTAGAAGAACATGAATGCGCTCTAAAGTTTGGCTTCACTTTCCTAAATGCGACGGGTGATTGGGTGAAGAGGAAACCAGTGACAACGATTTAAGTGTGAGGCATCATCGTTTAAATCTGCTCCAGCAGTTAAATAAACTGTTTAAGATAATGTTAGCTTGATATGTTAGCTTCCATTGCCACCGTTATCATCTAATGGTGCGTTCGCTTTCTCCTCGGAAATTCTATCTTCCCAGTAGGAAAAATCAATTGAAAAAGGACGGTAAAAGGAATGAAGATACACAGTAAATTTAGTTCACAGTAAAGATGTTTGCTTCAGTTTAATTATCAACTTGTAAAGCTACAAAGACGATGTTAAAACACAAACAGTTGTATGTTATTTATCGTGATATTTATCAAATATGGTTATATATTGAGAAAAAATATATATTTAATTATAAAAGAGAATTAAAAATATTAAACACTCAAAAGTATCGAAAATTGGTACCGTTAAGTACCGGTATCGATTCGTAGGTACCGGGAATTAGTTCCGGATCGATTCAAATGTCAAAGGTACCCATCCCTACTTCTGAAGCACTTTGTTCAGGAAGGACCATCTCACTGAGTCAAAAGCTTTTTCAGCATCGAGACTTATGATTAATGCTTCCATTTCCTGCCTGTTTATCTCTTTAATAATAAGCAGTGCTCTCCTAATACTGTCTTGAGTTTGTCTTTGTCTAATGAACCCTGTTTGGTTTTTATGTATTAAATCAGGTAATATTGAATCTAATTGCTTTGGTAAAATAGAGGTGAACAGTTTGTAGTCAATGTTTAAAATACTTAATAGATCTGTAGTTTCCACAGTCAATTTTATCCTTCCCCTCTTTAGGAATAACCGAGATAGTCACCTCTCTCCATGAGGGAGGAATTACATGCTTGTCCAGGACCCAGTTAAATGTCCTCGTTAATGTTGGGATTAATAGATCTTGCATTGCTTTATACCACTCTGTGGTAAAGCCATCTGGTCCTGGGGATTTTCCACCCTTCAACCTTCTAATTGCTTCTTTAGTTTCTTCCTGTGTTATTGTACTTACTAATTTTTGTTCTGATTATCTATAACCTTGGTTAGATGTAGTAACTCTAAGAACTTGTCAGTCTGATGGTCGTCTACAGCTTGAGTCTGAGAGTATAATTGTTCATAGAACACTTGAAAGCACTGTTTAATTCTTTCGGGGTTAGTTTCTATTTGTTTTCTTGCTGGGATCAGTATTTTGTGAATACTTCTGTCCTCCTGCTGTTTCCTCGATTTATATGATAGGAGCTTTAAGGATTTCCCTCCCGACTCGTAATAACGCTGTTTCGTAAAAATCTGCTTTTTCTGTATTTTTCTGTACTGTTAGTTTCGTCTATTTCCTTGGTCACTTCTGAAATTTTATTTTTAGTTTCCTTTTTGAAAGACTCTTCTGCTGCCATCTTTTACAAAACTAGAAAAAAAAAACCCAGAAATGTTCTCTTCACAAATAACATAAATCCAAACATGTTGTTGTGAAATTGCTAATTATTAGCTTCTTCTAGATTAGACAGGCTGTACTAATTTCTCCTGTGACGTATAGAGACTATCTTTTTCTGACCTAATAATTTTCCTATCTATTTTCCCATCTACTTACTTTATGTGGCTTATGCAGGCAATGGGGATTGAAGACTGTTTCCACAAGCAGCATGCATGTGAAACTCAGAGTTACTGATCGGGTAAAACTTTGTATTAGATTGTTTGTCAGTGAACAAGACCTTTAAAAACTTCTGATAGGATGTGTCCTAGTGTGCTTGGATGAATTTAAGAACAAAGCGAGCTATGTCACACTATAACCCATCATGAGCTAAACCATTAATATGGGCTAAACCAAACAAAAAAAATCAATGCAATGAGAAAAATTAATTTTGATACAAAAATGACAGAGAAGCAAAGGAAAACACCAGGAGAATAGAAGACAGAAATAGTTTACTCAGCTAAGATGTTTAATCAAGGAGCAGGAGCATGGTTTATTTTCTTAGCCTAAGGCTAATTTTAATCAGCATCAGACCCACTATAATTGGGGGATTTGGCTGTCACCTCTGTGTTTACTTTTAATCTCACTGTCGCTGATTGGAGAAATGAAAAATTGATGTATGTAGGGAGATTGACTAGTGGAGGAAGGGCATGTGCAACTAAAGTCTGTTGAGACTGACATCTACACTGTAACAACAGTGATAGCCCTGGTGGGTGAACACACACACACACACCTCTGACATTCTCGCTGTGCAACAGGTTGTTCTGGTAAAGAGGTGGTGTGCTGCCCGACTTCCTGCTGGGTCTAATCAGACATGTGAAGGCACTTGGTTTTCTGTCTGTTATTTTTTTTCTCTTTTATCTTCTAAAACACCTAAATATATTGTTTCAACCTGCTGCTTTTTAGGTAGACATCTTTCACCATTTCTTCTTTTTTATATTCAGAGTTGAGGGACAAAGACTGACAAATTTCTGTTTATAGGATATATAAATGTGACTAATTGGCACATTAAATGCATTTCTAGGAAAAGAAATACAAAAACGCAGGTGGTGCACTCTACACAGTTGGGACAGGTTAATGGTTAATCAAAGACAGTTTTGATACTGTCTACGAGATTCTGATGAGAACAGGTCGGTATGTCCCTGTCCTTCACTCACATAGCCGTACTCAAACATATTTCCCCCAAGAAAGCTAATAAATATACAAAGTGAAGTTTTAAAGTTCAGATCCTGCTACATTTTCACTTTTCCACATTTACAGAAACTGCTGGCCAATCTGCAAGCAGAGGGGTAGTTCCTCTTTTGATTGAAGCCCCCTAATCTGCTGTTGGCAAGCTCTGCACATTTCTAGCTAAATTGTGAAAATAGTTGGAAATATGTAGGATAATCAGATATTCGCCCTCAATGGTTTCATTTGTCTGTAGCCGCTACGCTACGAAAATGAGTTTGGTCGTGATCAATTCAGGTCATACTTTCCATGTACGAATCAGATGCATTTAAATGTGCGTGCGGGCTTACTGTCGGTCGGCCGCAAATTCACAGTACTGAGGCCTTCTAAACTAATAAGATTGGTTCCTGTGTCAATAATTCATGAATTTTTGGTCAATTCCAGGCTTCCCATTCCACTCAAACCTTCTTCATGTCTGATTGGGTCATAATGAGAGCCTTCTATTATTAAAGTCATTTTGATGGAATGGTATCTGCTGCTCCACCAACCGCAAGATCAAACCCAGCCCACAGCAGAGAATAGATTACATAAATAAATTATAGTATAAATAAATTCAGGTGTAAATTGAGTCGTATTAATTATTAAAAGTGTCACTGTGGCACACAATGTGTCTCGTGGGTCTTGGTTTTTATGAATTCACATCTGTCATTGCTAGTATAACAACAGTTCTCAGCAGCAGCAGGATAAATATTAATTTTGGATTATGTATTGTCTTTTTCAAGCTGAAATATTGTTGGTGCTGCTAGGATTCTTGAAGTGGAAGTTACTGGTAAAACATTCAAATGTTTTTTTTTACAAATTACATTAGAAATATCTAATCTATTATAAGTTTTTCTGTAGAGACCTGCTGAATTAGACTGCAGATGAATTTCTAGACATATTTCCAGTTGTTTCCAACTAACAAATATTTGATTAATTTATGTTTAATCTTTTTTGCTATATTAACCTTTAAGGACCCGTGGTGTCAAATCTTGAGTCAAATATTCAAGTTTGAAAACACCAAGTAACATTCTATCCATACATATATTGAAAATTATTCAGCTTCTTTATTTTATTTAAAATTTTTCTACATTTCGATGTTTTTCTTCGAATCTGTTTTTAATTCAAAACGGGTTGGGTTCTAAAGGGTTAAGTGAATTGTTAACTTACAAGTGCAAAGGTGAGTATATGAAATATATTAAGACTCAATCAGATTGCTAAATTACACAGTATGTCAGGAATATGTTTAAATATAAGAAAGCTTATGTTGGAAAGAACATTTCAAAGGAGAAAACCAAAATCTTAGAATAACCTTTCCAGAGACTCCTGAACTAAAATCTTCAAAGACTTTTGAGATGACAGAGAGGAGGAAGCTAATCTGTAATGGAGATACATACTTCTTGTTTGATGAAGTTTAACTAGTTTGCTTTTCTTTTTTTGAGCTTTTATGCGTTGGAATCCATAAAGCCTCCAAAAACATGAGGTCATACCACATTAAGTAGGAAGGTTTATTATGTTATGTGTTCTTCCTCCATTGAGCAGATGTCTTATTGTGAGCATAGGTCAAAGCAAAAACCCGTCCTTTGCCTGTCTGTGTGGATTTCCTCATCTCACCCTCTGTCAAAGATCTCCAAATGCAGGTGCACACATACACTCGAATGCACAAACTCACACACTGGTCTCAGGAGACATAGAAGTGTGTTAAAGAAGGCATCACAAGTTCTTTCTTTTTGCCGCCTAAAACCTGGGATGGCTGGAATTCATCACAGGATCAGACTGTTTCTCATCAAACCCAGGAAAGTGTAGCTAATGCAATTTCACTAAGTCACTGCCTGACTTGATTAGATGTGGGCTGGAGAGTGCATGGTTAGACACCATAGGGGCCTCGATGGGTGTCACTGTGTGTGGGGGCGTATTTGAGCATGAGGTGTCATTTTTTTCCCATTCCTGTAACTTTTTGTGACCTTATATTCTTTGTGTGTATTGAATGCCTGTTTAGTGTGTGTATGACAGGATATACACTATGCTGAGACATAGATATGCTGTGTGCCACTAGTGTTTTAGACAGTACTACAGCCCTCAAAGGGGATCTCAATCAGATTTGGCTTCATTAGAATTACTGCCTGGATTTCAGATGACATCCCACTGAGGCCCCTTTCCTCCTCCACACATCCCTCTCACTAATCCTCGTTCAGACTACATCCCAAAGGACCCAAATGGACACAAACAGTTATCTGAGCAACACTGCTCAAGCACACAAATTCAATCTCACAAACAAAATCGAACTTTTAACAGACTGTGTTGAGACGAGGAACGCTGCAATTTTGGTGACCTCAAACCAGAGCCACCCTGTCACGTCTTGACAACTCAGAAAATTGCCATGCATATTAATCTGTTCCTAATTAATATTCATCAGCGCCATGCCCTGTTGGCAGCTGGTCCCAGACCCAGTGGATCATCGAGGTCTCTGCCTCGTTCCTTTGTTTGACACGGATGCAGATGTTTAGAGCATGAAATTAAATTGGTCGCTGTCACTGGGAAAGCACACATAGTTGTCTGTTTGATACGTGTGCCTGTGTGTAGTTTCCAGTTGGACGTGGCTCTTGGAGCAAACAAGTGACGCCAACTTTCCCAGCTTGTGTGACATGTTGACGTTATTCATGGGAACTTGACTGTTTGCAAGGTGGTGACAAACAAAAGTTTAGCCAGCTCTTTCCACACCGATAATCTGTGAGCAGGAAAAAAGAAAAATGGAGGATATGAAAAACCTGAGAGGACGAGCAAGAAAGGTGTGCGTTGGCGGCAGCTTTGTTTAGGAGTCTAGAATTGAGTCTTAATTGAATTGGCACAGCGGAAGGATGGATAGATGGTGCTTTTGTGAAAGACAAAGTTTGAGTGAATTGGACCTCATCTTTGTCTCCTCTTAGGAACGCAAAAGTAGTTATACCATTTGGGTAAATTTTCATAGCAACAGATCTGAATCAGAGACCCTTGATTGAAAAGTTCGAGGTGGAATGAAACATCCTCTTGTGATTTTAATGAAAATACAGCGAGTGCTGTCTCCCGCACATGTCAAATGAAACTTGTTCCACTAGAAAATGTATTAAGAAGCTCGGCGCAGGGAACAATGTGCTGATATGCATTTGAATGCAAGGCTGGCTAGGCTGCACAGGTAAGGCAAGGCAGGCTTTCACACTGCTGCATGCCATCTTTGTGTTAAAGCAAGGAGCTTTGGAAGGCCATATTCATCATGGAAATGAAACATTAGGAAACAGCAGAGCAAGGCTTTGTGCCAAACTGGAAAACATTTCAGGATGCACACAAACCATTAGCTTTTTCGACATCACTGGATCAACTTTTTGTTTGATTTCCGCCTTGATTTTTGTTTTTTCTTTAACTTGACTCATTCTTCATGCAGGCACTAAATATTTCCCTATTTGCAACCACCAGACTGTATAACTGGAAAATGCAGCAGGTGTGGCATTATTATTCACAGAGAATGCATAGTGAATTGCTAATGCACCAGGCTTACTTGGGTTGATTGTAAATTATCAAAGCAACAGTACATTAACCTCATAAAAATATAAATGTGCTAATGTTCACACCAACCAATGACTATTTGCTAACATCCAGTGAACATCTATGTAAACATGTGCATAGGCATTCATGCGTATTATCCTTTCAAAATCTTTGCACAAGTGCATTCAGACAATCCATGTTTTGCCATATCGACAACAAGTGGGAGTTTCTTCTCTACCAATTCTATCGATTACTTCTGGGTGAGTGAAGGTAATGAGCTTTGGTGTTCTTTCTCTCCCTGGTGATCTCACCTTTTCCCCTGTCTGCAGCTAGCTCACCCACCCCTCGGATGTTACATGGCAATGATTTTCGGATTAACCCTGTTGGCTGTAAGGTTCACTCATGCAGGGGCATGAGGGTGTGTGTGTGTGTGCGACGCAGTTAGATTTGTGATGAAGAGAGGTGTTGATTGAGTGATTGAAACTGAAATTAATGCAAGGATGTATTCTAGTGGTCACATCTTTCTGTGACAAGTGATGAAATGGAATAGCTTAGCAATTATTTCAATGTAAAGGTCTCGTTCATTGAGAAGCCGTTTAATACTTGTTCTTTTTAAAATATGATCGGTCACTCGGAGTTGCATATGCATGCTAAACGTGAAACATTTATTTCTGCCCCCATCGCTTGCATTAGCTGCAGAAAGGCAAAAGATGAGTGAACGATTAGGTCTTAAAAAAAGCCAGTCTGTTCTACTTCACTGGGAAATGTTTGCATTTATGGACTCTCACACATTGACTTGCCACCGTGGTTTGGCTGTGTCGATTTTAAGTGTGCAGACTAGTGCATCTTGGCTAGAAGCTAACAATTACCATCTTTATAACATGGTGGAACATGTTTTGGCTTGTGTTATTTGTGGAAATAAAATATAAGTGTTGCATTTTTTTGCCCAAGAGTGAAGAGCAAAGGAAGGCAGTAGAAGAACTGCATTGTTGTTATCCAATCAAAAGTGGGATGTTTGAATATCATGACTATTAAAGAGTAAGGCTTGTAGTCCTGCCACCCCCCTCTGACAAACTTCTACACCCAGAAACAGGAGCGCCAGAGCATTTTTATCTACACAAAACAACTCACAATGCATTCTTTCATACTAAAGACCACAGCATTAAAAATCAATAACTAAGATCTTTATAGTTTATGTACATTGGACTGGCTCACAGTCATTGTTTTTGTCCCACATTATCAACAGAACGGTTCATTAGAATTTTCTCAGACAATGTTGGGTAGATTTATTTTAAATTCACAAGCCAAAATCAAAATTTGTGTGAAATATAATTCACTCAGAATTGAAGGCTTTCAGCCAGAAGTTTTCTTGGGTCATGGGTGTAAAGCTGTCACCACTTCTATTTATTGAAAGTTTATTTGATATTAATTGAAGTTTTGTTTCTTGTGTCTTAGGAGGTGCTGATGACAACCTCATTGAAGGAGGAGAAATGAAGTTTGTGTGTAAGCCAGGAGCGAGGAACATCACTGTGATCTTTCAGCCTCTTCTCAGGTATGGCACCAAGCATTTACTCAGTTAGTTTCCTAGTTAAATACAAAGATTTCTAAAGTCGTTTTTGGTGAGTTTTTAATTCGTCATGGCTCTTTAGTGACAAAACACCAGAGGACAAAATACATCTCTGCTAAGGCACAAGTTTGATAATTGAATTCATTCACAGTCGATTTTACATATTCAAATCATCTTTCATTTGGTGAATTAGTTATGCAAACATGTTCTATCCCAAAAAAAGGTTAGAACAGAAATAGCAAGGTACTGAGTTTGTATCGGGCAAAAGAGTGACTCAAGATTAAAGTTAATAAAAAAATGCTTTTTATTTAGTATTTTAAAAGCAGATTCCCATTAACATCACAACATGCTTCTGTCCACACTGGTGTGAAATGATCAGACCACTTACAACATATGATGCTGTGGACATGACAGTTAACATGTAAACATGTAAATCTAGTCACATTATACAAGCTCCTAGTGACTCTATTGATTTTAGCTTTACATTTTTGGTTCCAACCTCATAAATCAAAGAGGATTTAAAATGATAAATCTCAAGTTTGAGATGTTTTTGTACATCTCCTAAAAATTTGGATTGATTCCCAACATTTCTCTTTATTTCTTTGTATTATTGCTGTTCTGAAAGTCTGCCTTTGTTTTACCATCCTGTAGTTTCTATACGGTACCACAGTCCCAGCAGAGGAGAGGAAATCTAATAGTGAAACAATTTTATTCAATTGATGTTCACTCGGTGATATATTGCCTTTTAGGAGCCATTAAACAGGGATGCTTTCTCTGCTGCTCTAACCATCATACATGTCTTGAATTTTAACTCCAGCTGTTTACCCACAAGAAGAGGGATGATGTGTTTTTAGGCACATTCTATGTTTTTATTTTATTTTTATTTTTTATGTTTTTTGTATAAAATCTTTCTATTTTTACTGCAGTGTAATTGAAAGAGAATGCCTGGATGACAGCATGTGCTATATGCTTTCTTGTATTTTGTAATAATGTCTCGTTATCGGTTCCTTGGCTTTGATTCCGCCTCGTTTGGTTTCCCTCTCATCATGAGCTCTACGCCCGTCCTCTCTCTGACATCCAGCCCTAGCAACACTGGACTGGCCAAGCTGTTTTGTCGGAACAAATGACCAAAAATAAAAGAGTGACTAGCTCCCTCCCACATCTCCCATGTTGTCTGTAATGGTTCACATCAATCAAGGCAAACTGCCTTGAACACAGGGCTCACTGCTCTCTTCCTTCCTCCCTCCCTTTCTTCCACCTGGGTTCTCCAGACTTGTTGTGCCAATGGAGTGCCGTTGCTTGCAGATGGTTTTCTAATGGCAAAGCTCTAGCACTTCACTGATGGATCACTATACCTCCTGCAGCAAGCCTGGCTACTTATGGCAGCTTTAATGACAAAAGCAGTTAGGGGTTTGCAGCACCAGAAATCACAATCAGTACATGGGAGATAAAACACCAGGGTCTTAATGTGCAACTGCAAATGATTTGTGTTGTGTTTTGTTGTGTTCTCAATCATTAAATGAAGTTAAATGTAGAATTTTTATTTATTTATTTTTATTTCATAGTCTTTGTTTAACCCAACCTTCACTTAAAGCAGCACTAGGGGCAGCAGTAGCTTAGGAGGTAGAGCGGGTTCAGTAATCAGAGAGTTGTAGGTGCTCCCAGCAAGAATTCAGCTGTTAACTCACACTTAACCCACCTTGCCTGCTGATGGTGGTCAGAAGGACATGTGGTGTCTGTGCTTAGCAGCCTTGCCTTCGTCAGCGAACCCCAGGGCAGCTGTGGCCACAATGTAGCTCACCACCAGCAGTGTGTGAATGTACGTGTGCATGTATGATTAATACACTAAGGATGCACGTTTTCCAAAATGTCTTTAACCAGTTATTGACACACACACACACACACACCGCACACACACACACACACACACACCGCACACACACACACACACACACACACACACACACACACACACCGCGCACACACACACACACACACACACACACACACACACACACACACACACACACACACACACACACACACACACACACACACACACCTTTTCCACTGCTCAGTAAACAATACAAACGCTTTTCCCATCTACTCTTAATATGAGTGCAACTGACACACAACCAAAGTCCCACACTCGTTACAACATTTATGAACAAAAGTGGCGTGAAAGTGTGATGAGAGCTGAAATGTCCATCAGAACCTGTTGCGCAACAGCCTGTCTGGCATCAAATACACAGTGCTGGCCACGCTTAAAATAAATAAACACTTTAGTTTCCTTACATTGAACTAAACTACACTCAGGAGGCTGACACAAGCAGGAGCATCATGGGATCTGTTTAATTGCTGGTCTCGGTTAATTTTCCTGCGCAGCTACATTTTCCACGTTCTGCCAGGCTCAATGCTTAGATGTGGGTTTCATTCTGTTAGCGCCCAAATATCCTGCCCTCTAGTGGCACTGTTGACACAGTTGTGGGAAATTTACTTCCTGCTTCCCAGCATGTTTAGCGGCACATACACAAATATGATGCATGAGGCAATGTTTGTGCTTGGAGCAACCAATTTAGTTAGACTTGTAGGGTCTTCTGCTGACATTTGGCTGGTATTTGCATCCCTTGCTCTGGACGAAGTTGGCATTTTGAAAAGTTTCAGCAGGCCCCAAGTCTCCTCTCGTTAACAATCCAATGAGGGACAAGAGGAGGACGTGCCGCTATCTGTGTGCCTGCCCACAGCCAGCAGTTAGATTGCACGGGTCCTGAACGTCTTTCTTTCCTTTTTCCTTGAGGTAGAAAAACTGGGAGTCTAGAAACAACTGGAGAAAAAAACAGCTGCCGATTCCTGTGACAAGCACATACATAATTCAGTGTAGATCTGCACACTTTAAAAGTTGTGAAAGAGGACATCTGCTTGCATAATCAGCTCTTTTGTCCTGGACCAACTGCCTTCCTTTCTTTACCTCGTTGAAAGGCTGCATTCAATTTTTTGTCATGTCCATTCAGTAGAAATATATCACTGTATTTTTCTTTACAGGACAATGTAGTCTTTGTTTTTAAAATCTGTGTAAGTACCTTTTCCCCATATGTCAAAGAAACTATTCCAGAAGTTGTCAGCTATGTGATGCTAGAGTGATGACAGTAGGACTCAGCAAATTCATCATTTTCACTTTCTATTTTTGCTGAGAACTGCATGCGTCAGGCGCAGAAGAAGGGAAAGGTGGCATGCCAATTTTCTTGATGATGCACCTCAAACAGCTCATGTAGGCCGCTGAGCAGTAAATAGGAGCACAGCAATGAAAAATAAAACTCATATCGAGGACACACAGGTGAGGAGAGCAGTGCGTCTTCATCTTCCAATGCTCTCTAAACGGACATCAGGATTTGCCTTTTCTATGTGACAGTGTCCCAATGCAAAACAAAATAAATAAAATTAGATACAAATGCTTTGTGCTTTAAGATTTTTTATTTTATTTTCATTATATTAATTTAAGTCCATCTGTTTTGGTCAATAACTGCTGGAAACATTCAATTTTAATGTAAAACAGGTTTTAAATATAATCTGTGCATAAATATAGCTTTGTTTCTGACCAACAGTTAGAACATCACATCACTAAATGCCACATTATGTAATGTTAATGATAAAACTAATTAGTACAAAAAAGATTCAACTATTGAATACAATTTGAAAACCCAAAGCATATAAAGCTTTTTATACATTTTTCGTATTACTTGTGATATTAAGGTATTAAAGGAACATTTGGATGTCATGATTTAAATGTATGTTTCTGTAAAATGTAACTGAAGTGATTGCAGCTGTTTGTCTCCTTAAAGATATGCTTCACTTAAATACCTGTTTTTAGTTTTTCTTATTATAATTGTATAATCACTCAGACTTTTTCATGCAGGCTGAACATGAAAATAGTCTCCTACACTTATTTCCATACATATATATCAGTCCTTATATAAGACACTTTTAGCTACTTGGCATAATGAACTGAACTCAATTATTATTATTATTATTATTATTATTATTTTTATTATTTAACCCCTATTTAACCAGGGACATCCTTTGAGAACAAGTCTCTTTTGCAAAGGTGCCCTGGCCAAGATGGCCGCCATAAAAATTTCATATGAAAATACAATTAGTTAAAACAATGACAGTAAAAACATAAAATTTTAACATTACAGGAGTTCAACCAAAATTAGTAAATAACACATACTAATGCGCACACACACACACACCTATGTGTACACGTACAAGTACACAAACATACGCACCAGCATACACACAAATACAATGGGAAAGACATACCAAGCATGATGCATTAATATTGCAGATTTTCAGTAAACATTAGGGAATGGAAGTTTTCGTCTTGACCTACATCATAGGCTTATCCTAACTTCGGAAGCCGGGACAGGGGCCGAATGTGCCTGCTTCCTGTTCCTTTACTAGCCACTTAAATTGACCAAAAGACACTGGGTTTTCTAGTTTTAAGTGATTCTTAAAGTGGCAAGTAAAATGTTTTACTTTGTGAAGTGCCTTGAGATGACACTTGTGGTGATTTAGCACTATGTAAATAAATTGAATTGAAATCCTGCATTAGCTTCTGATAGAAAATCGACGGTGAAACTTTAGGATATGAAAAGCCTGACAGATATACGTCATACTGTCACTTAACGTTCATGGACTCACCCATCTTTACTCGCAATGGGGAAGGCTGTTGTTGGTTTACTGTCCAGGAAACAACAGAGAATGTCTTGGCTGGTAGAAGGTAACAGTTAGCATTAGCATCTCCACCACACAGCTGAACTCCAGGCTTGTGTTATTTGTGGAGATAAAACATCCATGTACCAGAGCAGGGTTTTCCCCAGCGCTTTATAATCCTGGCGGCCCGCCAGGCTTTGCATGGCCACCCGCCAGGCTAAGCGTCATGCCCCGCCCCCCTCCCCGACCCTACCGGGTCCGCTGACATCAACAGCGCAGCGAAACTAGAGCCCTCCATCAGCTGATAATGGTGAGAAACAGCAGCGGAACGTGTGCAACCCCCCCACTCCCGCTCTCACGGAGGAGCGCTGCAGGACGGAGAAGATTCTCCTTCTCACCTTCAAGGCCATCCGTAACCTCGCCCCTCACTACCTCACAGATCTATTTCGCATCGCTACCTCGTCCCGTTCCCTCAGGTCCTCCTCCTCCATTCATCTCTCTGTGCCCTCCTTTTGTCTCAGCGCCATGGGGAGTAGAGCCTTCAGCTGCACTGCTCCCAAACTCTGGAACTCCCTTCACCCTCTCATGAAGAACATTAACTCATTCACAGAATTCAAAAAACAACTCAAAACTCACCTCTTCATAACCACATATCAACCTTGAATTTTAGAGTACCTTGTTGTTATCCTTGTGTATTTATTTTGCTTATGTTGTACTTATGTCCACTTTTGTTTTATTGAATTTGTGTTTTTATTCTGTACAGTGTCCTTTAGTGACCAGAAAGGCGCTTTAAAAATGTATTATTATTATTATTATTATTATTATTATTATTATTATTGTGGGAAAAGTATGAAAATATGCACATTTATTCACCCGTCACTGAGGGAGTACAAAATGTTATATTCATGGACAGAAAAGACGTGAAACATGGGTTTATAGGTACTGATCACATGTAGAGGTTGATGGGGGACAAATTTGTTTGTGTTCAAGTCTCTGGAATACATTAAAACAATGTAAACACAATATTAAATACATTGTCATGGACCAGATACGTGACTGTAATGGTGGCAGGATACCTCGGAATAGCGCTACGCCCTCTGGGCGTGGAATTGTTTTGTAACACTCCCTAGCTGATGGAGAAGTCTGAGAACAAAACGTCTCTGTCAATGCGTGTGCGTCTCTCCATGACGGAAAAGTATAAATTAGGCTTGAGACCCCAATTCCTGTTTTTGAAACTATTTTCTCTTCCAGCTGATTTGTACTTCGTGAAATAGGCACATCTGAGCTTTTTTCGCCCCCTCGAGTATGACTTAAAAGGCATTCATTCCTACTAGAAACCACTGCAAATGTACTGATTAAACAAGTGAACCACACCTTAGAGTAGAAAGAAATATCAAGTGCGAGCCGTTTTTCTCCTCACTGTGTTTTAAAAGAGGTTGCTGCCAAATTATGTGCTCTAAAAATAAGAAAAGTTGAGTCTAAAATAACTGTTGTTAAGCAATAAACGTGTGTTTTGTTATGACATAATCATATATTTCGGTTTTTATGGCTTGATTATTCTCAGATGAATTTCCGATTTGATTGTCGCTAAATTGTCACTGCGGTTCAGCATTGGACATGCTAGCTCTGGCTGCTAACCACTACTCTTGCTTTTAGAGTTCATATACTTCAAGTCCTGCAGTTATAGTCTTGTATTGTGCCGATTTCCTTTGGTAGCATTAAAGACAGTTTTTCCTGTAGGAGACAATTAAGTAGAGAAAGACACTTTGGAAATCTGTACAGATCAGATTGATCACAAAGGTGCATGCTGTTGGAATGATAAGGTGATGAGACAGTTTGTACTGTTGCTTCCTCTGTGTGACTTGTGTCAAACACGCCAGCTGTAAATTGCGGTAAATCCTGAAAATGGCTTTAAGTGTTTGGTGTCAGACCCTAAGCTTCATTTAATTACACAGTAGCTTCCTAATTGCAAATGGACAGTGTTTATTTTTTTCAATGTCTGTCATCAAACTCAGAGACATGCCTGCATGCAGGCTATTAAAATGCAGCCCACATGCCTCGTCTTAAGTCTTCCTCACACATACAGGCACATAATGCTTTGCTCTGCTAGCCCTTGCTTTCTTCTCTAATCTTTTCTCACTAGCTCTGAGGATTTTCCTTCAGTAAACAGCACTCTCTCTTTCTAACCAGCACCCATTAAAATTGTAGTTGAGAATCAGGGAAGCGGAGATTTTACACTGGAAAGGTCATGGAGGGAGACGGAGAAAAAGGCAGAAGAAATAAACCAACAACAAAGAGATGAGAGACTGCATACAGCAAAGAGAGACAGAAGGAATCAGCTGGAATGGGAATAGACTGAAGACAAGAATAATAGGAATATGAAGGCAAGGCCAGGCCAGGCAAGGCAAGGCAGCTTTTATTTATAAAGCACTTGCACAGAGGCAATTCAATGTGCTTTCCACTAGCAAGAATAGCAAGGACATTAAAATCAATGTGACAGAAAATACTATTCAAAAGTAAAAAAGAAACAGACAAAATTCAAGTTAAAGGGTGAGTAGTTACAGTGCAGAATGTGCAGCATAAGAGATTAAAAGTTACTCACCCATATTAGCTCATGACGAGGAAGACTATTTTTGGTTTAGCATCCAGAAGGGCAAAACATTAGGTTAAATATGAAACCTGTACTTTTATTGTGCTGTTATCTTTGCAGTTGAGTTGTTTTATAACACAAACACGTGTCATGTATTAACAAAGATGACAAGTAGCCATATATCTGAAGAGCAGGTTATAACAGCTCTGGAAAGTTCAGATTAGATAAAGATATCTTATTCTCATTTTAGATGGAGCATAATTATGATAATAGGACAGTTGAAAAAGAAATAGTTATGTGCGTATGCAAATTTTGTTATGTGTTTATCAGAATTTTATTTTATTGCAGTTTTGTTTATACATTTTAAATTTAATTTTAATTTGATTCAGATTTATTAGACTTTCTATTTTTTTTTACTTCTGTGACAACCCCAAAATCAGTGGTCATCAGCAAAAATTGGAAAGATGCCAAGCTTTCTCTAAGCAGCCATATTTATGGTAACTTGGGCCTATCTTTTTATTTACTAGTTTAGTTTTTATTGCCAGAAACCCATATCCTGGCACAAACAATGTGACATACTCACCACTACAGATGCCAGCCAACGATGCAGTCTGCCCTACTCTGTCCAAGAAGACATAAATATATCCTTTTTCTAAATGAACGCAAGTACCTCTATCTGCTCTTTGCTCATAGAAAAGTCCAAGTCAGAATAGTCCAAAGTTGATGCCAAAGCTGTTTCCAACGAGCTATCTATGCCTTTGTTTTATCAGTAACGTCTCTCCCACCAACAGAATGCTGTTATTGGCCTACCAAATCAATAGAACATTGTGATTAGACCTCCAGGGAGTTGTGGTAATCTTAGTTTTGCTCAGTTGTAGTAACATTCCACCCACCTGGCTGATTGGACCGCTACGGATGTCTGTCAACAGGACAGTCAGCCATTACATTGTGGAAGAACTACATACAACCTGTTTTTCTAAATAAGCGCACTGTGATTGGCCAGCCACAATACTGGCCAGGGCTGCAAGGTTCCAAGGCAGCACTGCTAGACCGTCAAATTTGCTTCAGCAAATGACGATCTAGGTTCTAGACTAAGAAATCCACGCTGTTTACCATGTTCTTTTGCTCACAATGGTTAAATAACTCTTAAAACTTTATTTTTTTGACTAAGACATTTTTCTTCAACAAGTGTGTTAGTATGTGAGTGTGAATGGGTGAATACCTAACTTTAATGTACAGTTCTTTTGAGTCCTCTGACTCAAAGGCATTCTACAAATGCAGGTAATTTATCATTTGTGCTTAAAATCCTCAATTTTACATATATAACATATACTAAATAAAAATCGTAAAACATTCTAGTGAGTTTTGAGTTAATTCTGAATAAGGCATAAAAAATAGAAAAATAGATTACTTAGCCAAAAACATGAAGATCGTACTTGTACTTTTGTTTTAAAACAACAGAAAACATTATCTGTGTTGCTGCTGTAGCTGATGAAATAACTTTTCTTTCAGTTTTCAAATACTTTTAAAATCTAAATGCTGGTGCATGTATTTGTCCGCTCTGTCTTCTCGATCCCCAGTGAGTCGTGTTGGATGGCTGCTTATACTGAGCCAGGATCCTCTGGAGGTTTCTCCTGTTAAAAGGGAGTTTTCCTCTCCACTGTCGCTAAATGCTTGCTTAGTATGATTGCTGTAAAGTCACTGACACTAGTCAGTGACTTGATGCAATTTGCTGGGTTCCTTATATAGGACACTTTTTACTGAATAGCTTAATGAACTGACCTGTATTGGAATGTTTACTTTGTGAAGTGCCTTGAGACGACTCTTGTTGTGATTTGGTGCTATATAAATAAAATTGAATTGAATTAAAAAGAAAAAAAAATTGTTATTCCTGCTGATTATAACATTATTTTAGGGCCAGGTCTGAAATAAATACAGCTAAAATACAACATTTTGTGTGCTCTTTTAACCAAAATATCATTGAACATCTTTGATTTTCTTTAGATCCCTCCAAAAAAGTAGCAGTATTACAACTTTTATTTTGTTTATCTTTAGCATAAATACGGCATTGATTTACAATTTGCATTTGCTAACAAAGTATTAGTTGTGAAGAAAACTTAAAAATACATGAAGCATAAACAACATTAAGATGCAATCAAGAGGAATAAACATCTACACATATGGAGATAAATCGACCAATAAAAAATCCTTGACATGTTTACATAGCATAAGTCTTTTTTTACCACGAACCTGTCAAATGCACCTATGGTCCATAGCTGTCCCACATATTTTCTTTAAATTCATATTGCGGAGATGTCCTCCTCAGAGGACAACACACACAAACCAAAGGCTCCACTTTTTTACTACTGCTGGTCTTTTATCGCTTTCTAAAAGTGCAGCTTCAGCCACTTTCTTGTTATCTGGAGAGTTTTCAATCTCCTTGTGTCTTACAAGCCCACTCACACATGGAGATAGACATAAACACACTGGATATTACATACACTTGAACACACACGCACGCACCCACCCACCCACCCACCCACCCACGCACCCACACACCCACCCACACCCACACACACACACACACACACACACACACACACACACACACACACACACATCATTTTGCAGGAGATTAGATCCATCATTGTTGGGGTCTTTTCTCTAGCTATTGAAGGTGGATAAAGTCTTTGAATGTGTTTATCCATCCCATAATGGAATCAGACTGGGTTCCCAGGGCAACCTGGCCAGCAGAAACGTGAAGCAGACAGTCGTCAATCTCAGCTTAAGGGAGTCTAGTCTGCGTGAAAGCTCAGCAGTAGACTTCTTATGAAGTCAGCTTTGAGGGTCCTGGAGGTTTTAGGTCTGTGTCGGGAAAACAAGTCGAGTCTGGGAATATTTGACTGGTCAGATTAAAGGTGGAACAAAAAGACAGACACATGTAGGCATTTGAAGCTTGTCCAGATGACCAGGTCATAAGCACTCAACAGTTCACACAGTCATGCTGTCCTCTTCGATGCTGTCTCCTACAGTCCCTTATTGTGTCCTATTGGCTGCTTTTGAAAGAGATCGTCTCTCTCTGGAGATTTTAGATGTGTTCGTTGTGGTATATTGTGTTACCCAACAAAAATTCAATGAAATGGAAATTCTCCATTTTTTTAAGTGTATGGTGATTTAATTAAGCCTAATACTGCTCTTCAGACCTGTTGCAGTGAAAGAATAGAAGTGGGAGGAATGAATGCCAGAGGGAGCTGCTGCCAGAAGAATTACAGAGCCACAATCAAGCACAGGGAGATGGTTTTGTCATATGCCTCAGACTTTTCTGTTCTCTTCCCTACACATTTTTTCAGATGTACAGTCTAGCCTAACTAAGATGACAGACATGACAGCGCTCTACTACTCATTAAAACAGCGAAGATGCTCCACCTTTACCGAAAAAGACGGACTGATTTATAGAAAATTCTTTTGTTCCTGTCTTCCATTTTCTTGTGTTTTTCCCCTTTGGCTTCAGCTACAGTTGTCTGTCTTTCCGCTTTCCATCTTTCTATCCCTTGACAACATGACCTGCCACTCTGTGTTACTGTCACACGAGCGAGTGCCGGCCCCCACATCACAGCAGCCTTTGATTGGCCAGGCCTTTCCAGGTCGGTGAGCTGCTGCCTGATAATAACCTTGTTTGATTGCTGGAGCAGAGATGTAATTGATTGATCTGCTCTCCCTGTCTGGGGCTATGCTTCTGAAGTAGCCCTGTGCGTGTGGGTGTGTATTGAAGTGAGGGGTTGGTTGATTGCTGAATGGAGCTCTAGATAAGCACACACACATCTGCACACGTACCTCAACTCTCTCACACACACACACTTACCCAAAATGTTGTTGTTATACAATATAATATTCAGATATTATCAGAGGTGTGTAGATGAGAGAGAAAATGAAGGGAGTTTGTTTTAAACACCCCCCGTGTGCCTGCCTTGTGTACGTCTCTAAACTAAACCCAGCAACCAACCAACAAGTCATTAAACCTCTTTAAAATTCTCCTAACTCCCACTGAAAGCATTATTTATTTCCTAATTGGTGGTTATATAAGTTAGTCTATCTTTCTGGATTGTTAATTACTCTAAAAGATAGATGAAATCAGCTCAGTGCAGCATTCATTCTAATTGTGTCTAAACAGATTCCACACCGTTTAAATAGAGTGCTTCACGGTTTGTTATTTGAATTTGAGAATCATTAGCAACAAACAAGAAAAAACAACAACTATGAGTTATGTTTTCTGTTGTTGGTTCTCTACTCCTAAATTGCATGGTTCGAGTCATTACCTGAATCTTTGTGTAATTGTAATATTTGTGTTATGCATTTATAAGCTGAGTAACAGCTACATATTGCTGTTTTTCGCTGAGCATGTAATTTTATCTCTGACTTGCTTTACCGAAGGATCGTTTTGCAGTATTTACATAAAGATATCATTGGAACAGACGCTAGTATTTCCATCTTGAGCTATGGCAGTGGCCCTGTGGCCAAATTAAACGGAACCTAGCTGTTAGAGGAGGAGGAATCAAAAACTTTGTCAGGGATTCAAAATCTGTTTCTAAAAGGAATTAATCATCAGCGATAGTTTACACTCCTACCATTCTTACTGAATTCTTAGTGTACTTTTACTATTACAGTAGTCAAGATGGCAGACTGATTTTGTACTAGACTCTTCAGATTTTTTGTGCGTGACTGTTCTACACCCTCGGTATTTGATTTCTTGTTAGTCGATCACTGTGGAAAAATAGCTCTGGTTAGCCGGAGGAGTAGGTGGCAGAAAATGACAGGATTTAGAGTCTCACTTATTAATATTCATGATACTCAAACGTCTTGCCTCTGATTGGCTAACTGTAGTGCGACTCTTCCACTGCTTATGTTCCCTCTGCAATGGTGATGTTTGCTCCACAAATAACACAATAACGCCCACCGGGACTCCTCTGAAAAGGGCCCAGGATGCAGCTACACCTCTGCTCGAATGAGCTCTCGCTCTCTGAGGTAAATTGAGACATTTGCTGACATAAGCTAGAGGAATAGCCTCCACCACCCAATGGGAGAGTCTTTGTCTGGACAGAGCTTTACCCCTGGCTGGATTGGCATTACACACAAACAGCTGATCACATAACCTCATACTCTGATTATGGTTAATGTAGATATGTAATGCATGCACTGGGTACACAAAATGAAGCCTACTTTGTTCCTCTAAAGTAAAAGGAGGCGGATGAAAGCTAGCCAGCTCAATAATCATGAAGCTGTAACTAGATGGAAGCAATGTGACCTTAGAGCCATCAGCAGAGAATTGCACACACGGCGAGTGCACTGTTTGGCAGACGCCAGTGCAAGAAGCAGAGCCGCTTTGTATGATAAGCCGACTCAAGTGGTTCAAACGGTGTATCACACAGAGCAACCAGCACAACTCTTAGGTCCCAGGCATGAACACTTGATTTAATTCCTGGTCTCAGTCTGTGGACCCCTTTCAGGAAACAAACCACTAAGGGGTGTGTACCTGGTGTCACTCCATCAATGCCAACATGGCAAGCAGTAATGGCAGCCAAGTAAACCTTGATTGTGGAGAAAGATAGACCCCTTCCACCAGTTCCTGTAAGAACATTAGTATGTCCATGATGGGGCACTGGAGTGGAGCAATATTCCAGTTCAGACACCACTTCTCAAAAGCTCGCCATTTTAAAGCATATAAGCTTCTAGTAGATGGTGCCCTAGCGCACTGAACAGTCTCAACCACAGCGAAAGGGAGACCCCTGGCTAATAAGCTGGACCTCTCAGCAGGTAGACATGCAACTGTGGATGAAGTATCTCTCCCTGCGCCTGCGACAGGAGATCGGGACGGTGAGGGAGCTCCCAGGGCTCCTCCACCAGCAAGCTGATTATCTCTGCATACCGTGACTTTGCAGGCCAGCGAGGGGCCACCAGAATTTAGATCAGGCCATGTTTGCGTACCCTCTCTAGTACTGGCGGAATCATCTCCACCGGAGGAAATGCATACAGAAGCACTTTGGGCCACCGGTGAGCCAGCGCGTCCACCCCCAGTGGAGCATTCTGATGCTCTATTGAAAAGATCAGAGGGCAGTGGGTGTTGTCTTTAGTTGCAAACAGATCTACAGTTGCTCTCCCGAATCGTTGCCAGATTTGGGTCACCACTAGTGGGTGCAGTCTCCATTCTCTCCCCATTGGGCTGCCCCTGGACAGCCGGTCTGCTCCCAGATTCAGGTACCCCGGCACATGAGTTGCTCTGATAGACAGAAGCCAAACACTGCACCATTGGAGGAGTTTGTGAGACAAGTTTAACAGGGAAGCCAGCACGTGCCCCCTGTCTGTTTATATATGAAACCACTGTGGTGTTGTCTGTTCGTATCAGAACATGTTGGTTGTTCAGGATCCCCTGAAATTGTCTCAGAGCTAGCAAAACTGCTGGTAGTTCCAAACAGTTGATGTGGAGCCTGGACCAGATCAGAGACTGTCGCAAATGGCACCCCATCCTTTCAGAGAGGCATCCGTGGACACCACCTTGCGGAAGGACACTCTGCCTACTGGCGAACCTCTGTACAGGACACCAGGTTCCCTCCATGGGTGAAGGGCTAACATGCACATAGCTGTTATCGTTAGCTTCCTGTGTAGGTGGCGGGTTGTGCACAGCCGGTGAGCGTGGGTCCAGCGTTGAAACACACGCATCATGAGCAGTCCGAGTGGCACCACTGAAATCATGGAAGCCATTATGGCCAGAAGATGCAATATCGTCCGGAAGCGCAGTTTGCGTCCCAGCTGAAATAAAGCTAGATGCCTGCGGAAAGCTGTTATTCTGTGCTCTGAGAGACGGGCTTGGCCCGACAGGGAGCAAATCTCCAGACCCATGAAAGAGAACTGACTCTGGGTTAGTGAGCTCTTTTGAAAATTCACCAGAAAGCCCAGATTCTGGATGTGAGACAAGACCTGCTGTAGTTGATCTGCCGCACTTTCTCTGGACCTGGCTATTAGTGCCCAGTTGTCCAGATAAGCTAGGATGTGAATGCCCTTCTCTCTGAGAGGAGCTAACGCTACTTCCATGCACTTTGTAAAGGTGCGGGGTGCGAGCAAAAGACCGAAGGGCATGACTAAGTACTCGTAAGCTATGCCCTCAAAGGAAAATCGCAGGAACTGTCTGTGTTCTGGATGTATTGCTACATGAAAGTAAGCATCCATGAGATCGATCGTTGCAAACCAGTCGCCCGGACTCATGGCATTCTACAGTTGTCAAAAACCGTTGTCAAAAACAAAAGACTTCAATAAACGGGAAACACTTCTTTCCTGCTAATACATTTTCACAGTTGATACTAATAACTATGCTCCTTCAAGGGATGTGCTCCTGGCTGCAAAGCATTGCAACTTCAAAGCCAAAAATTTGTCTTTACTTGTGTTTGTCTGTGTAGGCAAATAAATTTGTTGATATGATATGTAGATAAATATGTAGATACATAAACTTTTTTATATTCAGTACAAGTTACATAGATTTTTTTGCTTTTAGTTTGAAAAATGAGAAAAAACCCTTGAGAAATGAATCGTGACTTAAATTATAAAATTGCAATATTGAAGAAAAAAATCACAATTAATTTATTTTCCAAAATTGTTCAGCCCTAATTTCATATATGATGTCCATAAATTTTAAAGACACATTTTGATACTAAGAACTTGAGGAGTAGTACAACATATGTGCGATCCAGGGTGTTGTGTAAGTCAAAGCGGATTAGAAAATAGCGTTTTTAGTCATTTTTAATGACTTGCATTCATTTTTTTAGTTTTTCCGGGGACCCAAGATGCGGAAGTGACTTAGGCTCCCTTTAAGCCAAGATGGGTGAGGTTATGAATGCAAATTTACAATGTGTGTTTTTTCTTACCAAAGTGGTATTTCTTTCGATAACTAATGCTGGAAATAGTGATAGAAGACTATTTTCATGTTCAGCATGCATGTGAAACCAATCGTATTTCAAAAAGAACAAGTAAACGATTTCTTAGTGAAGCTCACCTTTAAAGTTGGGCATATACATAGTGCTTGTTTACAGTAGAGGTAATGCCATAACTCCCTCTTCCTGAATGTATTTGTGTTAATTGATTACATTTAAAAACAAATAAATTTCACTCTGAACAATCTCTAAATATAGAAGGAACAACTGGAGAGAGGTGTTGAGAGATGGGAAGAAGCAGAAATCCATTATGTTTGATGTTAGTGTCTCATCCTTGCCGAAGACTGTTGGAAAAGCCCTGGGAAATGACATTAGGAGCATCATGTAATGTGATTACTGCTCTGTGTGAATATAAGATTTCTAATGGATCAGAGCACATTAGAGCAGTCTTTATCAGTAGTATTTATTCCCCCTTGGTTTCAAACACAATTTACTAAGTACGACATTTCTCTCTGCTTTAGTTTGCTGGCTCTCCGGCTTGAAGGGATATGGGAGAGGATAATATTGCTTTTCTTTTCATACGGGTTGGGAGATGTATACAGTAGAACATTTCTGACAAATTGATACATAATATGAAATGGGTGCTTTCTGTATTATTTGCAAAATGTGCAAAGATAATTGTTTCATTAAGGGGAAGATTTTGCACGTGCCTTAGAGTGTGTTCAGTTCTGTTTATGATGGAGAATGTGCGCACAGATGTGTGGAAAACTGTTCAGAGCATTTGTTTTTGTTTTTGCTTGTAATACCATAACATTGTGGGGTAATGCAGTAAATGCAGAAAAGCAGCGCTACGGGAGGGAACAAGAGTTACAGCTTCAGAGTGACTCTAGGAGCGTGTGGCAGGGATAAAGGACAATCACTGACTACAAAACAACTACCGGCATGATGAATGCAAATGCGACTCTGGCGGACGAGCTGAACACCTTCTATGCTCGCTTCGAGGCTACAGCTAAAGATGCTAGTGATGCTAATACTAGCGATAGTAACGGCTACAGACAGGAAGGAACTGCCGGCACCGGGAATTCGCTCATCATCACCGAGCATGACGTGAGGAGATCCTTTAAGAGAGTGAACACCAGGAAAGCAGCAGGACCAGACAGCATCTCAGGCCGTATTCTCAGAGCCTGTTCAGACCAGCTAGCACCTGTGTTCACGGAGATATTCAGCATTTCTTTATCTCAGTCAGTGATCCCTACATGCTTTAAAGAGTCCATCATTGTTCCTGTCTCAAAGAAACCACATCCTGCTTCTCTTAATGACTATCGCCCTGTAGCCCTCATCTCAGTAGTGATGAAGTACTTTCAGCGCCTGGTCAGAGACTTCATCATTTCTTCACTACCAGACACACTGGACCCTCTACAGTTTGCATATCGTGAGAACTGCTCCACAGTCGATGCAATCTCTCATCTCCTCCACACATCACTCACTCATCTGGACACTAGGGAAGGGAAATATGTTAAAATGCTCTTCATCAACTACAGCTCTGCATTTAATACCAAAAATCCCTCCACATTCACCTAAAGGATCTTCTGACATCCTTTAACTTTGCAGTCAGAGACACCAGGGTTTCCTATTTTTCCAACCTGGTGTCCCAGAGCAAAGGGAACCCCAAGGTGCTGTTTAACACTATGAGCAGCATTGCCTCTCCTGCCTCTCCTACAGCCTCCATACACTCTGTTGCAGACTGTGAGAACTTTCTGTCTTTCTTTGTGGACAAAGTCAATAAGGTTAGATCTAGCATCTCTCCTTCAGCCTTATCGCTGCCTCTCCCGACTCCAATCAGGCCCATCATTCTAGATAGCTTTGCTCCTGTTTCTTTGCCTGAGTTAACCAAACTAGTTAACTCTATGAAGACCTCTGCATGCCCCCTCGACATCTTACCCTCATCTTTGTTTAAAAGTGCTTTTCAGTCCATCGGTCCTAGCGTGCTCTCTATAATTAATGCTTCTCTGGTTTCTGGTCAGGTCCCTGCTTACTTTAAGAACGCTGTAATCCACCCGCTTCTTAAAAAACTGAGTCTTGACGCCCCTCTCCATAGCAGCTTCAGACCCATCTCTAAACTTCCGTTCATCTCCAAGATCTTGGAAAAGGTTGTGGCTAAACAACTCACAGCTGCTCTTGATGAACATAACATCTATGACTGCTTACAGTTAGGTTTTCATAGAGCTCATTCTACTGAAACAGCTCTTCTTAGGGTCTCTAATGACCTCTAATGACTCACAGTGATGCAGGGGACTGTTCTGTTCTGGTCCTGTTGGACCTGACTGCAGCCTTTGACACTGTTGACTATCACCTGCTACTGGAGAGGCTGAGAGACTGGGTAGGCCTATCAGGATTTGCTCTGGAGTGGTTCTCTTATCTTTCTTAGTGCTCCTTTTCGGTGGCCGTCTCCAAGTTTAGGTCCTCCACCACCTCCCTCACCCATGGTGTCCCACAAGGTTCTGTGCTGGGGCCTCTGCTGTTCCTCCTCTATCTGCTTTCTCTTCAGCACATCCTGAGCTCCTTCAAAGGAATCTCCTACCATCTTTATGCAGATGAAATTCAACTGTACATCTCCTTTAAGTCCCATGAGATGTCTAAGCTGCAGCTGTTACACACCTGCCTAGACTCTATCAAAACTTGGATGGCTGGGAGCTTTCTACAGCTGAATGAAGATAAGACTGAGATCCTCATATGTGCCCCGGACAAGCTGGTTCTCAAAGTCAGAGACTCTCTTGGTCAGCTTGCTTCTCACACCAAACCTTCCGTCAGGAATCTTGGCGTGACCTTTGACCAGGCTCCCACCCTGGATTCGCATGTCAATTCTCTTGTTCGCTCTTCCTTCTTCCATCTCAGGAACGTTGCAAAGCTGTGTCCCATTCTGTCCAACTCTGAACTTGAAACAGTTATCCACACCTTCATCTCCTCACACTTAGACTACTGTAAGTCTCTTTTCGTGTGTCTGAGCAGAACCTCCCTGAACCGTCTACAGGTGGTTCAGAATGCCTGTGCTCGGGTTCTGACCAAGTCCTCCAAACACACCCACATCACCCCGCTTCTCCTCCAGCTTCACTGGCTGCCAGTCAACTTCAGGGTTCATTTCAAGATCCTGGTTCTGGTCTATAGGGCCTTACATGGACAAGCACCATCTTACATTGGTGATCTTCTTAGTCCCTACACCCCCAGCAGGTCCCTGAGGTCCAGTGATCAAAGCCTACTGGTTGTGCAACGCACCAGGCTTAAGACCAAAGGTGACAGATCATTTGTTGCTGTGGCCCCCAGACTCTGGAACTCTATCCCTCTGAGCCTGAGATCAGTGGACTCAGTGGTCTCCTTTAAAAAGCAGCTGAAGACTCACTTGTTCAAGCTGGCTTTTGTATGACCTTCTTCACCACTCTCTCTTTATTCTGCTCTCCCCACCTATTCCATCTTCCTCAGGATCCACTGATTTCCCTCTTTCCTATTCACTCTCTCTCTCTTTCTTAACATTTTTTTCACAGTTGTCTATTTTTTGCTCATTTAAAATATATTTTTAACCATTTTCTAAATTCTTTTTTATATTTTTACATTTTTTGTTTTTGTGAATTTCTCGTGATTTCTCTTGAGGCGCTATAGAAAGAGGTTCTTCCTCTTCTTCTTCTTCTTCTTCTTCTTCTTCTTCTTCTTCTACTTCTTCTTCTTCTTCTTCTTCTTCTTCTACTTCTTCTTATTCTTCTTCAACACAGTTGTGAAAAAGGCCCGACAGCATCTCTACTGTCTCAGACGCTTGAGAGACTTCAGACTGCCCTCCAGGGTGCTCAGGAATTTCTGCTGCTGCACCACAGAGAGCATCCTGACGGGAAACATCACAACCTGGTTTGGAAACAGCATCATGTAGGGCAGACGAGCTCTACAGAGGGTGGTACGATCAGCTGAGCTTATCATCCTCACCAAGCTCCCTGACCTGCACTTGATCTACAGCAAGCGGTGCTGGACCAGAGCCAGGAAGATCATGAAAAACCCCAGCCATCCCAACAATGGACTTTTTCTCATCTGCGGTCTTGGAAGCGATTCCGCTTCCTGAAGGCAAACACAGAGAGACTGGGAAGGAGCTTCTTCCCACAGGCAAAAAGGTCTCTCAATCACACCACCACACAGGTCTATTAATATCTTTTTAAAGTTCTAACATTTAAATTGACTGGACAATCATGGACACATTCATACACACTTGTACTATATATTTATAAATTTGGGCCATTGTATAAGTTACTTTAATGAATCACTTTTCATGTATATTTTCACAACCACTGTCACTTTCAAATCTTATATATATATATATATATATATATATATATATATATACATTTTGTTCTTCTATATTTTTATAGTTGTAATATTTTTATCATGCCCTTATTGTACAGTTTATTTTACAAGTGAAATTAGTTGTCTTTAGTATTTCTCTTTTTTTTAAGGTCACTGGCAGTCGTATAAGCATTTCACTGCATTTCGTGTCTGACTATGTATGTGACAAATAAAATTTGAATTTAATGAAAGGATACACAGTGACATGATGTTTAGAAAATCTGACAAGGTGGGTTAATTGTCTTGCCCAAGGACACAACAACAGCGACAGACTGAGTGGGGCTCGAACCTTCCGAGTACGGGCGAGCACTTATTCTCTGTGCCACCGTAAATCTTCAGGTCTAAACTCTGTAGTCCACTTGCCTAAGAGACTCTTCTGATGACAATAGTGTGCAAATATGAATCAGAGAAGATTAGTAGTTTGATAGAGTTATATAAGAAGGAAAAACAAACATTGAATGCAGATTGTAAGCATCAACTCTCCAGAATTTACCATGCAGCTCTGAATATGATCCCCAGACAGTTTTCCAGAAATCCACAAATTAAACCATGTTACTAAAACCTCTCACACATGAACCTGCACAAGAGAAAGGGGGGTGATTTGTAAACCACCATTATCAAAACACATTTCCACCCTTTTCGTTTTTTGAATTGAAGAAGCTCCTCTGATAAGAAGTGAAGCACTTTACAGTGTATATATATATATATATATATATATATATATATACAGTTGCCTTTTTTCTATACTTGCTAGGATTCCTATGTCCTGTATAAGTGTGAACCATCACTGGTAATTTGAATAATGAAATCAGCACTTTTTAAACAATTGCAAAATCTGAAGTCTTAAAGCTATCTAAAAGTTTATATGTGCAAGCCAAATTTGTGAAAATCTTTAATGCTCTGAATTTCTGCATTGTTAGAACAAGATACCAGTATCCCATTTTTTATTCTGATTAAGACATTGAATCATGCTCACCTCCAGTTTTCTGACACCCTAATATCTGTTTCTGACTGATGAGGGTCACGGCATCTCTGATTAGCGTTCACATTTGCATGTTTCTCCTGCATTTCCGCAAATCATCCCAAATCAACCAATATGGTGCACTCCAAGCTCTCCACAGGCCTAATGAGCTAGATTAAGAAGGAAGTCATTTAACCCCTGCCTGCGACACAATCATGCACACAAACGCACAAGCAGGCATACCTACTCATCACAACCAAACAAGCACATGCACGCACTCTAAATACCTCACCTCCACCCTGGATTTCACTAGATGGGAGATGGAGCAAGGCCATTATGCAAATGTCAGGTGTCAAGTGTAAATGAGGTTGGAGGGATGGGTAACAGAAGTATAGAATATCACACTGGCTCCCTTGGCAACTGCACCAAGGGACAGTAATGAGAGCATTCCAGGATGTAGGCTGGCAAAAGCTTCGTTAAACTGAAAGATGGAGCTGTGGAGGAGATGAATAACGTCCACTGGGTCCTGCTGATGTATAAAAAGCACAGATAACACCATCTGCTCTGTTTGCATTATACTTGGAATATGAACAGTCATGGTTTTTATAAAAATCAGCTGAACTTAAAAATATGTAACTACAATGTAGAATATTTAAATGATTTATTTTCCTTTACCAGATCATGTTAACGGAAGAGTAGTTATTTCATTTTTGCTGCGCATACTGTCTTCACAGTTTTTTTTAATCACCATATTTCACCAACTCGTTTCGTCTCCTCTAGAATTCCCACTCAAAAACGAAGAATTTCTTTATCAGATCCTAACTCTATTACCATTAGTTTAAATATTGATACAATTCTGAACAAATAATTGCAGAAAGATCATGTAAATGTTAGATTTGAAGTCTCCCCAATCACAGTCTGTACTCGTGAAAGCAACAAGCCTAGTTAAAAAATATATCTGTACCACTCCTGAATACCTCAGAATGATCACTATAATAATAATAATTTAAGATTCGTCATTGCACAGGTGTACAAAGAAATGGACTTTGCGCTCACTAAAGACAGCTCTTGTAAGAGGTAGTAAAATATGAATAAAATAAAATAACAAGGCTAAAATAGATGTCACGCACATGCTCTCTCTTGCTCTATAACAATAACCATAATAAAAAAGAATAATAACTTTATTTATATAGCACCTTTAAACAAGGCGCTGCTCATCCATCATCAATAAAAAACAATGCATAAATAAAAGCAGCGATGAAAAAATTATAAACAATAGCAATAAGATCAAGACATCAGTAAAAGCAAGGTACCATAGAAACTAATTAAAATGAGGGGGTTAGTAAAACACCTTATATCATGTTCTTGAAAGCATGCAACACTGGTTTTATACTCAAAGCTCAATGTTTAAAGGTTTTTTCATATTGGTAAAACAAACTAATTAAATTATTGATTATTTTTCACAGAAATGCACTCACTCTACACCATGACTTCTGAAAGGCTCTCAGTAACTTCCACTACCTCCTAAGAGACAAACCTGTCATCTTTGACATGAAGGGGTGGCATTATCCTGGAGGTTGTTTTCGAGCGGCATTTCTGTTTAAACTGCTGTGATGATTAAGTTAGTTTATTATTTCTTAACTCATAAAATTGACCGTGTGAGGAGGAGTGAGTCATCAGCTGCCATACAGACAGATAAAATTGATCAAAGGCAGGGAACTTTGTATTTTTTATACAGTTTTACTATAAGATGTTAAGGTTGGAGAACATGAATTTTTATTATGTAACAAAAAGACTGATGATGCAGCTCACAGCATAAGGAACTTATTTTAAAAATTTGTTCCTGTGATGTGTGTTCATCAGTGCCAGGCAGAGCTACAAACCTGCAACTTCTGCAGGATCATGTGACGGTAATTAAAAAAAAATTTTTTTGTTTCCATTTATCCAACCATCGTTGTCGTTGTTCCCTTATCCGAGGTCTGGTTGCAGGGGCAGCAGTCTCGCGGAGAGGCCCAGACTTCAATATCCCCAGCCACTTGTGCCTGCTCTTCCGGGGAAATATCAAGGCGTTCCCTGGCCAGCTGAGAGACATAGTCCCTCCAGCATGTCCTGGGTCCTCCTTTAGGCCTCCTCCCAGTTGGACGTGCCCAGAAAACCCCATTAGGTAGGCGTCAGGGAGGCATCCTAACCAGATGTCTAAGTCACCTCAACTGGCTCCTCTCGATGTGGAGGAGCAGCAGATCTACTCCGAGCCCCTCCCAGATGACCGAGGTTCTCGCCCTATCTCTAAGGGAGAGCTCAGCCACCCTGCGGAGAAAACTCATTTTGGCCGCTTGTGTCTGCAATCTCATTCTTTTGGTCACTACCAAAGCTTGTGACCATAGGTGAGGGTAGAAATGTAGATCAACCAATAAATTGCGAGCTTTGCCTTCCAGCTCAGCTCTGTTCACCATGACAGACCAGCCAATCTTGCGCTCTATCTTTCTCTCATTGGTGAACTAGACCCAGAGATATTTAATCTCCTCCCCTTGACGCAGGACCCTAATCCCTGACCTGGAGAAGCCATTCTACCCTTTTCCAACTCATGATCTTGGTCAAAAAAATCCCATAACATGTATTAGATGTTGGCATATGTTAGGTTTTTGAACATGTGAAAGAGGCTTTATTCATATGTGAGGTCCTATAGTTGTCTTTTTAAATCACAATCCGCAGAGTTGTTTTGATTTGAAAGTTTACATTACTTACAGTGGGGCAAAAAAGTATTTAGTCAGCCACCGATTGTGCAAGTTCTCCCACTTAAAATGACGACAGAGGTCAGTAATTTTCATCATAGGTACACTTCAACTGTGAGAGACAGAATGTGAAAAAAAATCCATGAATTCACATGGCAGGATTTTTAAAGAATTTATTTGTAAATCAGGGTGGAAAATAAGTATTTGGTCACTTCAAACAAGGAAAATCTCTGGCTCTCACAGACCTGTAACGCCTTCTTTTAGAAGCTTTTCTGTCCTCCACTCGTTACCTGTATTAATGGCACCTGTTTGAACTCATTATCTGTCTAAAAGACACCTGTCCACAGCCTCAAACAGTCAGACTCCAAACTCCACTATGGCCAAGACCAAAGAGCTTTCGAAGGACACCAGGAAAATAATTGTAGACCTGCACCAGACTGGGAAGAGTGAATCTACAATAGGCAAGCAGCTTGGTGTGAAAAAATCAACTGTGGGAGCAATTATCAGAAAATGGAAGACATACAAGACCACTGATAATCTCCCTCGATCTGGGGCTCCACGCAAGATCTCATCCCGTGGGGTCAAAATGATCATGAGAACGGTGAGCAAGAATCCCAGAACCACACGGGGGGACCTGGTGAATGACCCGCAGAGAGCTGGGACCACAGTAACAAAGGTCACCATCAGTAACCAGTGTTGGGCAAGTTACTTCAAAACTGTAATGCATTATTTATTACTTGTTACCCTCATTTTAAAGTAATTCATTACATTACAATATTACTGATTTTAAAATGTAAGGCATTACACTACTTTTGCATTACTTTAAGTTACTTTCACCAATACAACTTCAATATGAATCTGGTAATGTGACGCTCAGTGAGCTCATGACTTATATGTGGAAAGTGATGTGGTGTCTGAGCTAGGGTTGCTGTTAAAAACAGTCATATATAATAACAGTGCTTTAAAATGATTTATTAAATAAAAGCAACAACAATCTTTACTCTCAGCACACTGCCATCTTATATTAACTCAGCAGGGAGTGGGGTGGTGTGGGCTCCAAGCCTATATTTGCCTTGGTCCCTAAATGCCTTGATACGGCCCTGGATGTGGGACTGACTTCTGGGGTGATCTGATTCTATCACATGTATAAATATTAAAATGCTTATGTATTATTGCTTTTCACTGGTAAAAATGTGTATTGGGGATACATCTACCTACTTTTTTTCTTTTCAAGCACTTTGTTTTGTTTTCTTGATTTTATGTGAATAATTTCCCGCCCTTTCTCTCTCTAACCTTCCTGCATGCTGCATGTTTCCTCCGTCTTCCAGAAAAACTGTTTCCTAGATTTCCTACTTTCTAACTAATCAGCCAAAGGGATCTACCGAACGCAAAAAAAAAAAAAAAAAAAAGCTTAATATGTGCTGCGCTTCAGCAGCACTGAGTTGAAATCACCGGGGCAGAGATTATGAACTCAGCTGAAAAGTACATAAAGTACCAGAGAATATGGGCTGATATAAACGATCACAAATGAATAACTTCGTTTTGGTGGAGCGATTTTGTGACTATTACAGCGGCCGCACGCAGGATGCAGCTGGAGTGTTTGAGCCATCACCGCTGTGTCCTCTCTGCTCATAGAATGCCCGCAAAGCTGAGTCCATAAATGACGTCATATATGTGGATACTGGATTTTTTTCAGGCTTCCCGCAATTTTAATTTTTAGGAAACCCACATCTTGATTCTGGGTTTAAAAATGCATTATTACCGCATTACTGACAATTGTACCGAGCAAATATTACCATTTTCTTTCCCTGTAATGCCTTACAGGGATGGCCCACATTACAGCAAAAAGCAATGCATTACAGTAATTCATTACATTTGTACCATGTTACTCCCAACACTGTCAGTAACACACTACAATGGCAGGGAATCAAATCCTACAGTGCCAGACGTGTTCCGCTGCTGAAGCCAGTGCATGTCCAGGCCCATCTGAAGTTTGCCAGAGACCACATGGATGATACAGCAGAGGATTGGGAGAATGTCATGTGGTCAGATGAAACCAAAGTAGAACTTTTTGGTATAAACTCAACTTGTCGTGTTTGGAGGAAGAAGAATACTGAGTTGCATCCCAAGAACACCATACCTACTGTGAAGCATGGGGGTGGGAACATCATGCTTTGGGGCTGTTTTTCTGCTAAGGGGACACGACGACTGATCCGTGTTAAGGAAAGAATGAATGGGGCCACGTATCGTGAGATTCTGAGCCAAAACCTCCTTCCATCAGTGAGAGCTTTGAAGATGAAACGTGGCTGGGTCTTCCAACACGACAATGATCCCAAACACACCGCCCGGGCAACAAAGGAGTGGCTCCGTAAGAAGCATTTGAAAGTCCTGGAGTGGCCTAGCCAGTCTCCAGACCTCAACCCCATAGAAAATCTGTGGAGGGAGTTGAAAGTCCGTGTTGCTCGGCGACAGCCCCAAAACATCACTGCTCTCGAGAAGATCTGCATGGAGGAATGGGCCAAAATACCAGTTATTGTGTGTGCAAGCCTGGTAAAGACCTATAGTAATCGTTTGACCTCTGTTATTGCCAACAAAGGTTATGTTACAAAGTATTGAGTTGAATTTTTGTTATTGACCAAATACTTATTTTCCACCCTGATTTACAAATAAATTCTTTAAAAATCCTGCCATGTGAATTCATGGATTTTTTTCACATTCTGTCTCTCACAGTTGAAGTGTACCTATGGTGTAAATTACTGACCTCTGTGCAAGTTCTCCCACTTAAAATGATGACAATCGGTGGCTGACTAAATACTTTTTTGCCCCACTGTACCTTGAGTTACATGAATAACTAAACTGTCACTTTATTCTGAATTCTTTTTGATTACCCTCCAACCTTTCAGGATATAAGTAAATTCACCAAAGTTTTCATGAAAAATGCTTTTTGCTTCAAATTAGCCCATACATACTCATTTATACTGCAACTCCTAATTTTATATCATTGAAAGATCCCAAAGTGTTAGACATGAATATTCAGATATGAACATCAGTTCACTTGATAGCATAAATGTATATGGCAGCTTTTAATTTCATCTCAGTTTCTACTTCAGCATTCAGTTTGTGTTGCCATCATTTCTCCCTTTGTTTGTTCACGGATTAACTTTAATTTGCTTTAATGCTCCGTGCGTTTTGTGGAGCAGGCAGGTGATTTTATTCACCAGAAACAACTTCATGCTCTGATATTCATGCTAACGTTGGTTCATTTCACACTCCAAAAAAATTTAAATAAAATCTAAACACTGGTATTCGTGTTAATGTGTGAAGTAATGGGTTGATCAGCTTTGAGCTGGCATTATGTTAAAATCTCTGAAGTACAAACGTAGTTATGGTGTTAATAAAGGCAATAAATGCTAATTATAATTTTAATGCCAATTTAAATTTAAATGTTGGCACGTTAGTAAACTGAACTGGTCTCTATAGTCAAGTTGGATAAACTGATGGTAAAGCATATGTAGGCATTCTTTGTGTCTGTGGTTTCTGGTTTTATTCTGTTACATATTTTTATCGTAGATGCAACACTTGAGAGCTCCTGTTTCTAACTGATCATAGATCCTCAGATAGCAATGCACGTGCATCCTGAAATACTCACGTAATAGTTGTTGTAGACAAATGCAGCTCATTTTGGTTTTAGATTTAGGCTCAAAGCCAGCCAGCACTCGCTGATTCCTGAGTAGTTTTTGTTTTAGCTTTCATTACACATTAGATCTGAAATCTGCTTAAACCAAAATTTGCTTCTTCTACAACCATTATAAGGTTGGACCTTGTCGATTTTCTCTGTGCTTCTGTTTGGTAAAAGTTATAGAGAGCTACTGAGTCTAAGAGCTTCCAATGACGAGTAAACAGACTGAGAAAAATCCACAGTAACTAACCAAGTCTTTAAGCTTTTACTTAAAGGTGGTTTATTCAAAATTATGCTTTGACAAAATGTATAAACTGAAGTCAGGGATGGGCACAAATTTGAGTCAATGTTAGGGATAGCAGTAGCTCAGGAAGTAGAGCGGGTTGTCCAGTAATCTGAGGCAGGTTCGATCCCAGCTCCGACCAGAGAATTCTGCCTTTGTATCCTTGGGCAAGACACTTAACCCACCTTGTCTGCTGGTCGGAGGGACCGATGACTGCTCGGCTGCCTCGCCTCTGTCAGTGTGCCCCAGGGCAGCTGTAGCTACATCATAGCTCATCCCCAGCAGCGTGTGAACGTGTGTGTGAATGGGTGAATGACTGGTTGTGTTGTGAAGTGCTATACAGATACAAGCCATCTACCAATGTTGTTTCCATCTTTATTCTATAATTCATTATCTTGAAACTTTCTGTCCCCTCACCTGAGTTCGCTCTTTACTCCCAAAGACCCTGCAGTGGCTCATCTAGGCCAAAACTTTCATCCGTTCTGGCATCACAGTGGTTGAACGAGTTCCCGCTACAGTTAGGAGCAGAGTCACCAGCAATCTGTAGCCTCAGGCTCAAAGACCCAACTATTCAGACAAGCTTTTAGCAGCTAGATTTCCCCCCTGTGAAGACTGTAGTTATTGTAGAGCTGTCATTGAGCATTCGAAGTAAAGTAGGGTTTTTATAGCCTTCATCTTTCTTTTTTTTACAAGCCTGACCACCCTGTACCTGAAAAGCTCTACACTCAGGTCTTGTTAGGAGTGCATTTGTGGAAGTGTCAGAAGCTTTAGTAGGTAGCCACTTTTCTAAAGGTTAACTTTGGAGGAACAAATACATCCAACCCTTAGGTTTACTTCTGTCTGTCATTCCATGAAACAAAATGCATTTATCCTTTGCAATGTTCATTATGCCCTCTTTTTAAATATTAAACGGGGTTCTTTTTGCTTCGGACGTGAAGGCTTTTCTAATGACCTTTTTACATGTTTCGGCCGTCGTCTGCGGTCTTCTTCAGAAGTGTCACAGGTTTTTGTGTGACACGTCTTTATCAGCTGTTCTTCTGGTGGGCGCGACCAACCCGGATCTGTCAGACCCGCCGGGTCGGTCACGCCCACCTCTGCTGGCTGGTCTTTGGAGAACATGAAACAGAAACATGAACAGACAAGAGGGGGCCGATCAGCTGTCTCGCACCTGGGATTCCCTTCTCCAAAGACCAGCCAGCGGAGGTGGGCGCCACCAACCCGGATTTGACAGATCCGGGTTGGTAAGAGAAGAACAGCTGATAAAGACGCGTCACACAAACACCTGTGACACTTCTGAAGAAGACCGCAGACGACGGTCGAAACATGTAAAAAGGTCATTAGAAACACCTTCATGTCCGAAGCAAAAAGAACCTTGTTTAATAATAAAATGCATATATAATTCTATTCAAACTGCACGTTGTTATATTTGCTTATTTAATCACAGCAGCATTTTCAGTAGATCCAGAAAGTCCATCTACAAGAGAAACAATTTTGGATTTTAAAATAACTTGTCATGATTGCCAATGCCTTATCTCTTGATTAAATGACTCACTTTTTAACTTCTGTCCTCTTTGTGCTCAAGCTTTTGCCTTTTATTAATACTTGAGACAGCAAATCAGAACCAGCAAGCTACCACATCTGTCACAGGCTGTTACAATGTGCCTCTAATGCTTATTAAATGTGGACAAACCATTTCAGTAAGTCGGTCCAGCCTTCAGATCATCCTTTTATTATTTAATTGTCTTATTATCAGCATGGTAAATAATTTATATCATTTCTAAGTAATTATCTCTCTAATTAATTTAAAACGCAGTGATCTCCCCTTCTCTCCCCATCAGCTTCTTCTCCCTCTCCCACTCTCCTGAGTGCCCTTTGGTTATCTTGATACTTGAACCTTTTCAGAGACAGATTATTCTGTTTACCCATATGGCCACATGCATAAAAGCTCTCTCTCTCTCTCTCTCTCTCTCTCTCTCTCTCTCTCTCTCTCTCTCTCTCTCTCTCTCTCTCTCTCTCTCTCTCTCTCTCTCTCTCTCTCTCTCTCTCTCTCTCTCTCTCTCTTCTCTCTCTCTCTCTCTCTCTCTCTCTCTCTCTTTCTCTCTCTCTCTCTCTTTCTCTCTCTCTCTCACACACACACACGCACACACACACACACACGCACGCACGCACACACACACACACACACACACACACACACACACACACACACACACACACACACTGCCCACACACGTCACTTTTTAAACGTGTAACACTCAAAGTTAAAGGTCAGTGCGATCTCAAGTTTGTCTCTCTCTCTCCCTGGAGAGCCCTTTCAGCTGGACACGCACACAGACGAAGAGACGTGGCATTACAAAAAGCAGGCTTGCCGAGGCTATGAAAGGATCAATGAATAATTTAACCCCTAACATCATACTTCCCCCGTCAGTAATGTATACACAAACACCGGTCCTTGATGTGGGGGGTGTTAAGTTGGGAAGTATTGCCACTTTCATTTTGCGGATGCCCTGCACGCTGAGAGGTGGCTATTTCGACACTGTAATGTGATGCGTGGGTGTGTTATCAGAGCTGTAGGTATGACAGACACACAGCCCTAGAGCTGACTTCCTGGAATTGCATTTTGTTGGCCGTCTCCAATATGAGACCTGTCACCTCGTTCCCTCCAGGCCATGCAAACCGTGATTGAGGCATTTCTGTGAGGTGTCACTATCAAGGGTGCACACTTGGGCGTTTTCTCTCTGTGTTTCCATCTGCTTGTGTGCTCTGGGTAATAAGCTGGTTCTCATACTGAAGAAGATGCAAAGTGTTCTACCTCCTCCTTTTTTCTGTCAGTCTTCTTTTAACATCTGTCAGGCTCTAATTCTTTCTACGTTCTACTTGGTCCTCCTTTACTCGCCTTCTCTCCTTCCTAACCTCGTATGTCCCCTTTTTCTTGTCTTCTGTCTACTCTGTCAGAGCATGGCGAGCCCTTCAGTGTATTACAGACCTCTCACCAGTAGTTCTCTTTATGGCACTTTCTCTTCTTAAATTCAATCAGGCTTCGATGGAGCCCCCAGAACCATTTCAATTTACTACCTGGACGCCACAGGATGGAAAGTCCTACACTAACATAAAGGTCTAAAAGGAGTTGAAAACTAACAGAGATGGAGGAATGGTGTGAAAAAGAGGGAGGGGAGTTGTATTGAAATGGTGCCACAGAGAGATAACGGCAAAGGAGAAGCAAAAAATAGAAAGAGGCAAAGGAATTAGAAGAGAGAGGGTAAGAGAGAAAGATGAGGGAAAGGGAACTGTCTGAAGTGTTACAGGGGATAAGAGACCAAGGCTGGAAGATGGAAAGTAAAGGGATAGAGGCATATAGTACAAAGATAAGGTGATAAATTTAAAGTGTGCTTTTTGTAATCATAGAGAAAATGTAATCTGAAACGGCTCACCTAGCTGCATGTTGATGGAATTCGTCGGCCTTTGGATGCCTGTGATCGAGTATGCAGTTAGTATTTAGTTCTGTATAGGCTAAAAGGTAGATATTTTCAGCCATTCCATATGTGTGTGTGTGTGTATATATATATATACATATATACATATATACAGGTGTGCACGAAAGGGGTCCGCAGGTGCGCATGCGCTGTCAAAATAAACAATGCGCACCTGAAAAAAAGCTGCAGCACGCATTTGCGCACATAAGATTTTGTGGAGGAAGGAAGACATTTCTGGAGCATTTTAAAGATGTACAAGAAGCAAGCTCCATTAAGTAATTATTTTGGTGTTCCTCCGCCTCCCAAAAAAAAAAAAAACGTCAGACTGAGTCGGAACCGCAAAAGAAAAGAGTATTCGCGGAGAAGTGGCTGCAGGAGGTCGGCTGGCTTCAAGCTAACGATTAACGCACAGAGATGTGGTGCAGATTATGCCGTGAAAATCCCACCCTGGCAGACAAAAACAGCACATTTTACATAGGCACTGAAAACTTCAGTCATCCAGTGTTTGATAAACGTACTAACAGCAGAGAACATCAGAAAATTGTCCTCTGCTGTGTGTGAACTGGAGGAAGCCAGTCAGGATAGTAAGGAGGAGGATGATGAGGATGTCTGTAGAAATGAAAACGACATTTATGCCATTTCAAAAACTTCAGTGCTCTGAAATAGTAATTTTGTTAAGTGCTTTAAAATTTACTTTATTTGATTTTTGTTATCACAAAAGCAGGTGTTTACACATTGTGTTTTACATTCAGATAATTCAGTCATGTTATTTGAAAATTAGAAGGTTTAAGTTAAGATGGCAATATGTACCTTTGTACTTATTGTTTTCAGTCAAAATGAAAATATGTTGCGTCATCAACGCATTTTGTTCCTATTGTGAGTTGGGTTAAGAATTAGGTGCATTAAAGAGTGTGAGGACCAAGCCATATGTATGCATATATATAACAGACAGACAGACAGACAGACAGACAGACAGACAGACAGACAGACAGACAGACAGACAGACAGACAGAGAGAGAGAGAGAGAGAGAGAGAGAGAGAGAGAGAGAGAGAGAGAGAGAGAGAGAGAGAGAGAGAGAGAGAGAGAGAGAGAGAGAGAGAGAGAGAGAGAGAGAGAGAGAGAGAGAGAGAGAGAGAGAGAGAGAGAGAGAGAGAGAGAGAGAGAGAGAGAGAGAGAGAGAGAGAGAGAGAGAGAGAGAGAGAGAGAGAGAGAGAGAGAGATCAGCAGAATGGAATATTTCCACCTGTGACCACCGCTGTATCTTTGAGGGAATATTAAAACCGTTGCCATTTTTCCTCAGCAGCCGTTGTCTACTTTCTTAAGGGCAACTTTTCATTCACTTTTTCCCTTTTGGGCCAAAATAGACTCATGTCAGTCCTTGCTGCCGGCTCTTTGTGAGTTGTGTGCAGGTTGAGTGTTTTTCTCAGTACTTTACAGTTGAATTGAAAAGTGCCTTAACACTTAGCTCTCTCAGGAATAGTTGCCATTTCAGGCTTGCTGAGTCATTCACTGGACCAAGAGTGTCCTTCCATGGATCACAGGTTTATACCGTCACCATCAACTCAGTTTAGAATAGATTTCTGTGTGTGTGTGTGTGTGTGTGTGTGTGTGTGTGTGTGTGTGTGAGAGTGTGAGTGTGAGTGTGAGTGTACACATGAGTGTGTACATATATGTCAAAGACCATGAAGGTAAAGCTAATTTATTCTGTTTGTTTTCAATTCTTCATCTGTTGCTCACTTTCTATTAAAGCAACGTTAAACTTGGTGCGAAGACTTTCAGTCGAACCCATTAATCAATGCATCTCTTGCTTGGGTAAAATTGCCATCATTTCTATTTTTATGAGCTCAACATTGACACACACAATTAATTATTTTCTCTTTGCCTTTTTTCTGGTTCTGGTGTAAAGACTGTGGAATCATATTCTGGATGGTACCTTTAATCAGGTCCAAAGCTCTTGCTTCCTTTCTGTGCTTTGTCCTGAATCCTTTTAACTTTTTTTTTTTTCCTTTTTCTACACTGAGAAGTTGCTCCTAGAGAGAAATGACAAACGTATTAGGTTTCTCAGCTAGTCAGGTTGATTTTTTTGACATTTTTTTGAACCTAAAAAATATTTAAGAATATAATAATTTATCCAATTTGAGCAATAAAATCAGCCACTTTATCTTATGGCACATTAATGATAATTTACAGTATGGATAATTAATAGTGGCTGTATTTAGTCTCATCAGCTTTATATTTTTACTAATACATCTTCGGGTTATTTTAATAGGAGTCCCTCTCCTCTCTGGGAGGCCAATTACAGCTCTGCTTGTTAATCATGCTTGTTATATAAGCAAGAGGCAACACTTAAAATACTTGAGTCATGATTACAATCAGGCCTCATCCTTCTTCTTTTTGAGGCGGTCTGCACCTGGATAGTCAACATCAGAATTCTGTGTCCGAACTAAGCAATTGGAGGTTGTTATCAAGAAAAAAAGCAATTGAAGGGGCCTTGCATCCACAAAATCCAGCCATGAACAGAGCCATCACCTGCTTCTCTGGTTTTATTGATGCGCATTGTACAGTGAGCACAAAAGTGGTCATTTAGACCCAGTAGCCTCCCATTGTGGCATTCAGGCATCTTTGCCTCTCTGTGGACTTAATGGCTCAATGCAGCTTGTGAGAGAGCTGAACCTCCTCTCGTGTCCCACAGCCATCCTTTATTCACAGGATAGTAAATGAAGAAAACACAAAAAATTGCAACAGTTAAAATGAATGGGAGATGCGCTTTATCTTCCAAGGCGGAGATTTGTAGAGATGTTGTTATTAAATGGCAATAACAAGTTTTTTCAAGTCATGTGCAGGGGTGCTGGTCTGAAAAATAGTGTGATTTTATTTATTTTTTGTTATTGTTAGTGGAGAGCTCCATTTTTCTTTGTGATTATTAATGAACAGCATTTGGGTCAAAAATAATAAAGCAGTAAAATCCAATCCCTTGTTCATGGCAATGCTCATAATGTAGCTACTAAAACCAGATCCATATCACGCTCAACAGCCTTTGTAAGGAGCGTAGGGGTCTTTTTTAATTAAAAACAAAACATCATATTGGCATTAAAAAGGAGATTGTAAAATATTCTGTGGAGTGAAGAAGTTTCAGAAATGAGAAGTCAACCTAATGTTAAGAACTTATAAATAAAACTATTTGAGTTTGTGTATGTGAAACACACACTCACACACACTTTGGATAGTGGTAGAGGTAACTCTATAAGAATCAGAGACCAGAATACACCTCATCAACACACACCAACACTATATTGGAGCAGGCGGAGGGAGTCTACGGGTCTTAGCACACCTCTGTTGTCGCTTGGCTTTCCGGGGCTGGAGGCTAGGAGGGGGGGTCTGGTCGTCTGGCTGGGGTCTGGTTGGTGGGTTGCTTTGCTCAGCGTTGGGCGGAGGAGCCTGCTCATCAGCACCCCAGCAGAAAGGTTCGAACTCTGGGAACCGGTGATGGTTGTACCCCATGTGCAGCAGTACCGGGACCAGAGTGAATAGGGTGTGTGTGGGGAGCATGAGTGGGTGTCCGGTGTGCATTTTTGTGAGTCTTAGGTTGTATGTGCATGTGTGAGCATGAGGGAGGGAGTGTGTGACTGTGTTTGTGTATGACTGTATATGTCAGGTGGGGCCTTTGACTCCTCCCCTCACCTGGGACTTCTTTTGCTGCTATACATCTTCGCCCCCCTCCCCCGTCACACCTGGTGTGAAGTGTGGTGCCTTGGTCTGCCTGAGTGTTCGTGGCTCCCGGGTCAGGGGGTTTAAGATTTTTAGCGTCTGCCTGATCAATCCCGGTGGCTGCCTGGTGGGATCTGGGTCCCTGGGCTCTGTTGGGTCCCCGGCGGGGTTGGTCGGCCCTGGGTCCCGGGTCGCTGGGTTCCGGGCTCGGCCGGCTTGGGGGTGGAAGGCTGCGGGCGGGCCTGTGGACTTGCCGTTGATATCCTCAGGATTCAGCCGGCTGCTGTTGTGGCCCCCCGGGGCAATCCTCTGCACCTGTCGAGGGGGCAGGGGCTTTTCTGGTCACAGTCTCCCTGGTCCCTGCACTCTTGGGCAGCTCCTGGATCTCTGAGACTTGGAGCTCCATCCATCTCCTACGCATCTTTGGGGGCAGATCTGTGGCCCCTCACACTCTCTGTTGGACGCTCCCATAGAGAAACCTTACATATACAAGCGCGTGTACACACACAGGTGCTCACATGGTGCTCTCATAAGTATGGACTTGGGCACGTTCAACACATGTCGGCTGTGGTTGGCACTTAATGCACTGTGATTTATTATCTTGATTGTTCAGTAAAACAATGTTTTTATATTTCCTCATCAGGTTGACGCAGTGATAGCTTGCTCCTGCTGTATTGCTGTGTGTCCCTTTTCTTTTTCTTTTTTTTCTCTCCTACTGCAGGTCTAGAAGCAGACTTGTTCATCATTGATCTTTTGTTTTTGTGGGACCCCCCCCCCCCCCCCTGTCTCTTCCTTCCTCTTTCACCTCTGTTTCCGTGTCTGGTCAAAATTACAAAGCATTAACAATAACATTTTAATTATCAGGCGTGAAATTAAAAGCAGAAGTTTTGATGCTCCACCTGAGAGTAAATCTGCAAGGCTTGTCACCAGCATTCAGACATTAATTGTGTTTGCTTCACAGCCAGACAGGACACGGTAAAAAATAAATAAATAAATAAATAAAAAGAATCAGAGGTCAGGTATGCTGTTGATTTGTTTTGTATACATCAGAATTCACCTACACTAGCAAACCCCACAGAAGACTAATGAAAGACACTCTTAGATACAATTAAAGGGAGATAAAGAGATGGAGGGCGGGAAGCATGCTGTGGCAAGATGGAGGAGTAGGCCAATAGCGGCTGTAAGGTGGTGATTTGTCTTTGAGGCTCTGTGGTGTTGGTGTTGGCAGCGTCAGCTAAACAAGGCCATCTCATTTCCTGTTGTCTGCAGGAAGCGCCTGTCTGCTGCTGCTGCTGCTACTCAGAGCCCCCGGTCATCAATCTCCTCTTTTTAATTGGTCTGCACCACACTGCGACATGCCAGCACACACGCACACGCACATGCACGCACGCACGCACGCACACACACACACACACACACACACACACACACACATCGACAACAGAAATGTGCGCAAATATAAATGCCAATGTAAGCAATACACGTGAGTGTGCAGTCTCATGCGCATTGGTAATGGCAAGTTTTCAGACCTTTACAGGTTTGCTGAATGCTTTGAACACTCCTTTTGAAAACGAATTCAAACACCAAACCAACAGTACTTCATTGTGAGCGCAAAGCAACTTGTTTTGTTCTTTTTCCAAATTGTAAAACAGTTTTCAGAAAATTAGGGTCTAAAAGTTTAGCTTTTGCATTTGCATCTGTTTGTTGTCTTGTTTTTATAGACTCGATAAACTACACGTTTGGTGTGCATAATACAGTTTTATAAGCTGTATAGAGCTTTTTTTTATTCCTGTATTCATGACCCAAAATCCTATAGATGCATCTGAGGAAAAGGGAGTGTCACAGTTATAAAGCCAGAGATTGAACCACAAACTTCTCACTCATTTTCTGTTGCCACAGCTGCATAAGACTTCTTAAGGTTTAAGTTTGGATAAAACATTTATTTGCAATTATTTTCCACCCTTGCATCATAAAGCCCTGATTGAATTTATTCTACTTCCCTACAATATTTATTTTATTTTGCAAACACAAAGATTTTTTTATTTCCAATTCGATCGAGGGTCTTTGCTCTTAAACACAGCTGAATTTGACAAACTGTAGGATTTTCATGAGCTATATAATAATAATATGTTTTATAATATTGTATTTGATTTATATAGCGCTTTCCTAGGCACTCAAAGCACTCACTATTATTCACGCACTCACATTCTCACAGTTCTGGTGATTGTAAGCTACTACGTAGCCACAGCCGCCCTGGGGTGATTGACAGAGGCAAGGGCCACCATTTAGCGCCATCGGCCCCTCTGATCACCACCAACACAGGCAAGGTGGGTGTGGGTGAAGTGTCTGGCCCAAGGACACAACAGCAGGATACCCCTGGCAGGAGCTGGAGGCACTCCCGCAATCCTCTGAGCATGAGGCAACTCGCCCTTCCTCCTGAGCTACTGCTGCCTCATATTCATTATTAAATAACCTTTTAATTGTTTGTATCACCACATCATGAACCAAAAGGTTCCAACATTTTTTCAAATCCAGAACAAATTTGTTTCATGGATTATTTTAATGTGACTACAGAACTCTATAGGTGTTCCTAAAACATCTTCCACTACTACTTTGTTTGCTCATTTGATCATAAATGTCCAAACAAGCGTTTGACATTTTTTATCTTTCTGCCTGACTTCAGCTCAGAACTCTTTAGTTTACTGATGTGCTATAAAACCACTCTCGTAAAAGCTTGTGTTCACATAGGATTTTTTTTCTGCCAAACCAGGACTTTTCATAAAAAGGCTCTCCCTCTTGGAGCATCGACTGGAGCTTACAGCTGTCTCATAAAAGCACTAAATTTACTAGCATTGTTCTGGAGGATCTGCACCTGAAGTGGGCCTTACTACAGCAGCAGTACTAGCATTTTTAACAGGAGCCTTTTTAAAAAGGCTTTACAGTAAAGGTCCGAAAAGTCCGAATGGTCTTTCTTGTCACACACTGACTTTCTCTTTGAAAAATGAAAAGCTAGGCATGCAGCATAAAGGCTGTACAAACTTTTTAGAACTCAACATTTTACATGTTTGTTTCCAATGTGGAGAGGGTACATGGAATTTAACAAAAATCATGTAAAACAATCAACACTACCGAAAGTATCCTAGTTATTTCTCTCATCCAGTATGGGTAACGGTTTATGTGGAGCTTGTGTGCAAAAGAATCAAATAGACTTCTTTTTTAAATCACATTTATCTCTGATAATGTAGCCCGTTTATACCTACAGCTGTAAACATGTAGACACACTCGCTCACCTCATTTCCATAAAGCATTTGCATATTGCTTTCTTCTTTTTTTTCTCTCCTCACACAAACGCATGCTTATGGCTCCGCACCCACCCCTGAACACACATGTATACCACGTCACTTGTTTCGGACACACAACACATTGCAGGAGCACGGAAAACCTCCAGTGTGTGTGAGGCTGCATCAGAGGCCAGGAGCAGAGTATAAAACAGTAGGGATTCTGGGAGAGGCGTGGGTGATGTGTGGGAGGACCATATGCATTTCATCAGGGACTGATGAAAACACATAATCGCTCACTTAATCACACACTGCATTGTCACATTAAAAAAACGGAGGAAGAAGCCATTCTTTTGCTTGTTCTTGCACACACACGCATGAAAGTCTGCACAGGTTTCAGATGGTACGCACCAATGGAATCTTAATTCCTTCTCAAAACCTGTTTGTGATCAAAAATAAATAAATAAACAACAAAGGTTTTCTATTAACTGGTCGTGCAGCCGGGAGCCGAAAGAGAAAGCTGGCATACTGCCATCTTGTGGTAGTGGTGGTAGTAACTTCTTCTCAATACATATTTTAAGGTAACACATCTGATGGGCAAAACCTAGGATAAGATCAGTAGCCTTCATTTAGTATTTTGTTGTCCTTCAAATGATGCACCACAGCACAAAACTGCTGTGTCTCAGGTGTCACTTCAATAATGTGTTGCCACTGCCGAGAGAAAAACGTTGCGTGTACTGGGGTGTGTAAAATTACCAACAAATCATTATTGAATATGCAGTTCGATAACCCCGAAAGCTGCATTTCTAGCATTTATTGACTAATTATTTGGAATGAAAGCTAATGTTTACTGTGCCATAAAGTGTCCTCAACTGTTAACATTCTTTTATGAGTTTCAAATGTGCCTGGAGTGATTGGGTTGTGCAGCATGGGAGAATAACATGAGTAAATGCTTTTGGTTGTCTTAAATGAGCATATTGATGTATTGATGTGTGATGCGGACACACACACACACACACACACACACACACACACACACACACACACACACACACACACACACACACACACACACACACACACACACACACACACACACACACACACACACACACACACACACACACACACACACACACACACACACACACACATCTGATCTCTCTCTCTCTCAGTTGGCTAAGGCGCAGCTTGTACTGTCCTTGGTGTGTGACGGAACAAGCTTTCCTCTCTGAGCGGCAAAATCAGAATTCACCAGAGCTGATGGGTTCGTGCCTGAGGGGAATTCTGGGAGATTTAAAAACGCTGAGTCCCTAATCGATCTCAGCACACTCTTATTCTGCTGTCTCTCTTGAATCTTTGTCTTTATCCCATTTCTCTTTCAACATCATTACACTGTGGTTGCAGATAGAGATAGATGATGAGATCCCAGCCTTTTCCATTTGAAGAAGCATTTGTTACCTTGTCGTTTCTTGTGGGAAATAAATTCAAAGCTGTTGTTGGAAAAAATCTTTATCCCTTTCTTCTTTTGTCAGTTTTTGCTTGAAAAAGAGAAAGATCAAACACGTGTCTTAGTTGGCACCATCAAAAACTCATAGGTACCAATATTTTTTTTCTTAACAGACTTGTCTTTGTCCGTATAAATAAATTATTCCAGTCAGGAATTTTGGTCTAAAGGTACATACACATAGGGCATGACATTAAAACTCCAGACCCAGGGCTCTGACATCTGTATCCTAATGACAGATAATTGCATGCTGTCGGACAATCATCAGCTGTTGCAGCGAAGAAACCGAGTTTAACATGAGTGGTGCAGCCAGGTTGGAACCAAAGGTAGCTGCTCCTTTATTTTTGCTTGAAGACATTTTTCCAGAACACGTTGCTGTTAAATCAATTGTTTTTGTAGTTTCTCATAAAGGATGGTCATTTTTTATTCAATGGTTCATAAAAAAATCATAAAATAGCTGTCAGCAACTCAGGGTTGTTTTGACAGCACAATTGTGACTGTAAAATAGCAAGTAGCTGATTATAAAATAACTGTAAAAATTTTCTTTGTTAAACTTTTTCTAACAAACCTAAACCATTTGAATCTATAATAAGCATTTGCTCCAGTGTTTTGTTTTCTGATACACACACCGCTCAGTCTGTCTTCAGTTAGGTATCCTGTTGGTTTGACAGATTTTGTCCTTTTTACTGGAGACCCTAGACTACAGCTCCATGCTGTCAAGCATCTGCTCTCTTTTAGTCTAATTGGACAGTTTGAGCATTTGAAAATTATAGTCACTGGGCATTTATTGCTACTGTGATCAGCAGCAATATTTATTTCAGTCAGTAAAACAATTAGCAGCATCTCACTAATGTGTTGTTATTGGATGCTCTCTATGGTGGTCTTCTGTCTAACTTTAGGGTGGTAGAAATTTGTTATTCTGGAGGGCAGTTTATTGTATTATTTAGATTCATTAAACTTTCACATATTGTCCACATTGTGCTGATGCTGCTGTGTCGCTGCTGCTTCCACACCTAATCCTTAGCAACATGGCCGACACCTCTGCTGCAGGCAGCTCCCATCTGGTTGGCTGGTGTGTTTTGTTGTCACCTCACAGGGGAATCAACAATGCCAACATCACATTGGGTCCAATTAGAGAGGCATCCTAAACAGGCCTTGGATGTTTGTGAAAGAGCAGTGAGTGTCATGGAGCTGAGTGATGTTATTCTTAACTGAATGGAGAGTGAAACGACTTTGGTCAATGATGACGTTAGTCCAGAATAAACACACGTTTTGGGCTGACCATCACTCTAGCTGCCCCCTTTTACATTTTTTAAGATAGAAAAGACTGTTTTATTGCCCAGTTTCCCGTTATACTCAAACATGATCACCCCGTCTAAAAAAATCCATCTATGTTCAACAACTAACTTGAGGATCCATCATCTAGACACATGCATTGAAACAATGACAATAATGTCAGCATGCGATGGATGGCAGAACAATATGACACATGTTTAAACTTCAATTCAAAGATCAATTTTTAAAAAAATGAAGCTGTCAGCATTTTTCTCTCCCCTAAAGCACAAGAGTTTGAGTTGTGCCCCTCTCATATTTATGCTAGTAAGCTCTACAGCTGGGTTCGATTGTTTTGCAAGCTTGACGGTCTTAATGAGGCCACAGAAGAGTTTTTCCTACTTAACTTTCTGTTGTGGTAGAGTTTCAGTGGGAATCAATGAAGGATTTAGAGCGGGTTTAAGTTCCTCGCTCACTCGGTCTCTTCCTTGGTTACTTTGACACACAAGGATACTACACACACACACACACACACACACACACACACACACACACACTTTCCTTTTTTGTTTCTGACTAATTGGGAACAGACACTGAGTGGTGTCCTATGCCATCTCCTTTATTTTTTCTTTAAATATTTTGTTTTTAGGTCATATTTGTTTACATGTAGCTATCAATCAATAATCCACCTTCTGTGATCTGTATAGCATAGCCTATCGGTCCTTGTTTGTCTGCTCTGCAGCATCCACTAAAGCTCAAAAACAGCTCTCCCAGAAGTGGAGTTGTTATATTTTTTTCTTCTTTTTGTTTTAAATTGCCATGTCCAACCAAATGCCTCTCTGGACTCATCTTTGTAGCATCACTTTGGCGTTAAGTTCATCTTTTCAGTTTTTTCACAATTTTGTCACCTAAAACATTTTTCTTGTCTTAGTGTGGGTCATACATTCAATGTCTCCCAGGTCAGAGAATTCTTTTGCGAAGGGTTTGATTTATTTGTGCATTTATATGGACTGAGCGCTTGAGAAAGCACTTACTCTTGCATGCTTTGCTCTGTGGTGTGTGTGAGACAAGGCCAGTGACCAGTGATTCACTGATAAACGACATGCGCATGTGCCTCTACAAACCCATACATAACTGTCTGACCCTCTGTGATACAACCAGACATCAGTTTTCCAGAAAACTCCAGAGCATTATCGCTTATTGGTTCTTATTATTAACACTGTGCATTGCTTTGATTTGACCAATCAGTTTACCTCATATTTAATGAGATTTTTATTTTCTTTGTCTATTGCTGCACATGTTCACCACTGCATGCTGACATTTGGGTTACCTCTTATAACTAAAGTCTTACTATAATGTCTCTGAAAAGCTCCACTGGAGCAGTTTAGGTTAACTGCCTTTTACAAAGACACCTTGAGAGGCATTTATAGCTTTCCTAAATTAGCTCCCATGGCAGACCTTTAGCCACCAGTTTTTGCTGGACCAGCAACGCTTCTGTCCTCCACCTCTTTGCTACCATGACAGCATTCTGAATTGCCAAGGTGCAAATTGGTCACTTTTCACAGATGTTATTCATAATTTTTTTTATGTTTTTAAATCTTTCTTTTCCAGATTCATTCAGGAGGTGGAGACAAACATGGGGCCAGGTCAAGCCAAACAGTGCCAGCTCCGAGCTTTTCTCACCTACTACATTCATGACCTTTTTCTCAACCAGGTTAGTGAACGAGTCAGTAATGGTTTGTATAAAATCTAGAAAATTACCTTAAATTGCTAGCCTGGCAAGCCATCCTATAAATGTAAATACAGGTCCTTCTAAAAAAATTAGCATATTGTGATAAAGTTCATTATTGTCTGTAATGTACTGATAAACATTAGACTTTCATATATATTAGATTCATTACACACAACTGAAGTAATTCAAGCCTTTTATTGTTTCTAATATTGATGAGTTTGGCATACAGCTCATGAAAACCCAAAATTCCTATCTCAAAAAATTAACATATCATGAAAATGTTCTCTAAACGAGCTATTAACCTAATCATCTGAATCAACTAATGAACTCTAAACACCTGCAAAAGATTCCTGAGGCTTTTAAAAACTCCCAGCCTGGTTCATTACTCTAAATCGCAATCATGGGTATGACTGCCGACTGCTGTCCAGAAGGCCATCATTGACACCCTCAAGCAAGAGGGTAAGACAGAAAGAAATTTCTGAACGAATAGGCTGTTCCCAGAGTGCTGTATCAAGGCACCTCAGTGGGAAGTCTGTGGGAAGGAAAAAGTGTGGCAGAAAACGCTGCACAACGAGAAGAGGTGACCGGACCCTGAGGAAGATTGTGGAGAAGGACCGATTCCAGACCTTGGGGGACCTGCAGAAGCAGTTGACTAGAGTCTGGAGTGGAAACATCCAGAGCC